>NC_133416.1:133375000-133460000 GCF_049350105.2 Macaca mulatta
GAGATGAACTTAAGACACAGGTGTTACACTGAATGAAGTTTGGCATAAGGCTGCCCCATGCGTGTGTTAAGTTTGGCCTTAAAGGTTTCTCGGTACATAGTGAAATGTAACCTAACCTGATATGTAAACGAACCGTAACCTAACTTCGAATTACACGCTTGCAACAAGTACCCGAGTCTCAGCCAATCACAGTAGCTAAACCTCCAACCAATCAGAGGTTGAGCCTGCCAGAACATGACCAGTTAGGCAAATGTGGACGACAGCCAATCAGGCTTTTCCATGTGTCACTTCCTTTCCTCCGGCTATAAATAGGACCTGCACATGTCAGGAGAGCGTTCCCAACCATTTTCTGTTTGGATTGTTGCCCGATTCTAGAACTGCAGTTAAACCCAATGAAGATCTACAAAACTAGATTTGTTGTAATTTTGTCTTTTAACAGAAGAGTCACCTGTACAATTTCTTGTTATTCTTGTAGTTGGAGAGTGGGAAAAGGTGGAACCAGGATTCAAATTCAGAACATCTGGCTTTGCGGCCCCAGCACCTGTGCTCTAACTATTGCCTGGCACTGTTCTCTCTTCCACATGCTCTGTGTGCAAACTTAGTTCAATGTAGTACCTCTGTGTCTAAGTTCATCTCTGAGATGGAGATGATAATAGCAACAAACTCCGTGTTGTGAAGATTTTGTGTGTGCGTGCACTATGTGCGTGTGTTCTATGTTATATGCATGTGTTTTGTACGCCTGTGTGTGTTTATTGTTTGGAGAGGCACAGGGAATAAAATCTCACCATTAACTTCTCCACCTCTTCCCACCCAAGTGGGATCAGCTATTCTCTCTCTCTCTCTGTCTCTCTCTTTCTCTGTCTCAGATTCTTCTTTGCTGTATCCAGGAATTTCCCTTTAATTGCTCTGCCAGTAGGTACTGATATCTTCTTATTGTTTGGTAAATTACACACATCCAGCCTACAAAAGGACTCATTGCATTTGTTTAGCGTCATTAAATCTTCCTTGAAGGTGTTTAACAGCCCTTTTTTTATTTGTAATAACTTGGATGAGAAGCATTGAAGTACTGGAACAGAAGTAGTGAAGAATACATTATTAACTCACATTTACATAAAAAGTAGTTTGAAATGTAGGAAGGAGAGTAAATAGTTCATCAGGTGAAACCACTGCCTGGTGTAAGGAACATATCCAGTGATGCTGGCTTCAAGCACGCTAATGTTTTCCTTGTAGCACGTGTCACAGTTATAATTTTGTATCATCCCTACTGAATTGTAAATTCTGAGGGCAAGGACTGAAATTTTTTTATTTATTTTCATGCGCTCATAGCACAGGCCAGTGTTTGGAACATCAGAGGCATCAGCAATATTTGTTGGAGGAGTAAACAAATGGATGAATACACATAGATCTAGTCAAATAGGTTGTCTTGAAAACTGGTAAATGCAAACTCCATTCCTTTTCCGTGATGACTTAGCTCTAGTCCTGTGTATGGGCTACCATATTAGGGTTATTAATATCAGAAATCAACCTAGATACTAAAGCTTCATCCTCTTTCATTTAGGCAAAGGCAGTGTTGTGTCTGTTCCCACTCTGTGTCCATGGCAGGCATCATTGAGGTAGAAGATGAATAGGACTTGTTTTCATGACAGGATATAGCAAAGACACCAGCCTAAAACCAGCTTGGACTAGGAATGATGATGCATTTGCATGCTATGGGACACTGCCACCAGCACTGTGACAGTTCACAGGTGCCATGACGATGCCCGGATGTTACCTTATACGGTTCTGGAAATTCTCCACCCCCTTTCTAGAAACTTTGTGAATAGCCTGCCCCTTATTTAGCATATAATTAGGAGTAGCTATAAACATAGCTAGCCAGCAATCCCCAAGTGCTACTCTGGCTATGGGATATTCCTGCTCTGTCTATGCAGCAGGCACTTAACTGTACACTGTCACTCTAATAAACTTGCTTTCTTTCACTGTTGGCTTCCTCTTGAATTCTTTCCTGAGCAAACCCAAGAACCCTCTGAGATGAGCCCTAATTTGGGGGTTCACTTGCATCATCACCAATTAATCACAGCATTCTCACTGAGGTGGGACCAGGTCTCAGATTCCCTGTGAACACCTGAGCCCATGCTGACACAACCAATTTATCAGAGTTAACAGGGCAGCTGGACACCCTCTCTAGAGGCAAGAGGCAGAGAGTGAATTTGGGAAAGGTGACTAGTAGGCAAATCAGCAGAAGAAGGGAGGGCTCTGGGGCTTCTTTATTGTGCTTCAAACCTCCAAAGTTGGGATCATTCTGCAAGATTATTTCTTCATTGCTCAAAATCACTTTGCATTTCCCTGGGTATAACCACACTCCTGGGTCTGGCAAGCAAACAGGTGATACAACAGTGTCAATTAAATACTGTTTCTATTACTAGAATGGAGAAGAATACACTGTTCCCCCTATATTACCTTTTTATTGACTCTAATAAAAACCATCCAGAAAACAATTGCCCTCCATTAAACATAAGTATTCCATCACATAAATGAGCAAGGTATTGTGATGTGCTACATTAATAGAGGCACTCAAAAGTGAAAAGGAGGAAATAAATAACCAAGCACAGGTGTCAGCATAGCAAATTCACCAAGAGCAGAAGCGAGTGGTCCAAGTTAGATAAGAAACACTTCACAGACCAGCATCCCTGGAAGAGGTCATGGGTGACAGAGCCCAATGCAGCCACTCTGCCTTTGGAGAATTGCATCTTGCAACATTGTACCTCCATAGCTGACCTTTAAGGACAAAGATTGTTAGGTGTGCTCTTTGCAGCATATAAATCACATAGCCGTCTTGTCTTTTCTTCTATAAAATAAAAGGAACACAATGGAGGTTTTGCTGTAGCACAGTGTACAGTGCCATGCTCAGAGCTTGAGCAAGGTAACAGTCAAAGATCTACTTTCCCTCTTGCTTTGATATGGACACATTCCAAAACTCTAGCAAAATGCATGAGTTTCAGTGAGTGCTGGTTTGCTGTAGTTTGGGTTTTAGGCAAGGGATGGGTATTATCATTGGATATTATTGGAATATTCCTTCCCAGTGTGATCTATCTAATACCAGGTCCCGTGCTTTGAAGAACATTTATTAACCTTCAACCAGGAGTCCTGTTCTGTTTATCCCTGGACTGAGAGTACAATATTACTGAATTTATACTGCTTTGTTTGAACCAATTTACTACTTATCTTCATTTATTTCACAGAAGTTCCTGAATAGTTTTCGCTAAAGTCAATAAATTCTTTATTCCATATGCATCTAAGCTATAATATTTGCAAATGCTCTTTCTAGATTGGGTCTCCAGAGTTTTGCAAAGTACGTATTTTTTTCTGAAGCAAGAAGATTCATATACAGTTGACCCTTGAACAACACGGGTTTGAACTGCATGGGTCCACTTATATGTGGATTTTCTTCCATCTCTGCCACCCTGAGACAGCAAGACCAACCCCTCCTCTTCTTCCCCAGTCTACTCAATGTGAAGGCCTTTATAGTGATCCATTCCCACTTAATGAATACAAAAATATATTATTTCTCTTTTTTATAATTTTCTTAAGGACTTTTATTTCTTTAGTTTACTTTGTCTTAAGAATACAGTGTATAATACATATAACATACAAAATATGTGTTAATTTACTGTTTATGTTATTGATAAGGCTTCTGGTCAACAGTAGGCTGTTGGTAGCTTAAGCTTTTGGGAATTTTTGACTGTGCCACTGCTGAATTTTTGTCAGCGCCACTGCATTGTTCAAGAGTCAACTGTATATATATGCATATACATTTATACCTCTGTGTGGAATATGGATACACACATGCACACATATACTTTTCCTAATGGAAATTTTTAGTTTAAAAAAACGTGATTTTTCAAGAAGGACGAAAAGCAACTCAGCTTATTTTGTTTTCTGGGAACAACTTTGATTAATCTATGGTTCCTAACCTTATCTTTTTTCTACTTACTCAATGCAGGAAAAATGCAGGAAAAGATGAATATTTTAATCTTGTTTGCCATCTTCAATCTGGGTAGTGACATTCACATTTAATATTTCCTACCTGGATCCTAGAGGACTCTGGTTAGATGAGACTCTGGCAATGCCTCTTTTAGGTGTCAATGATGATAAATATGGCAAAAGAATATCAGATATTTGAAGAGCAGGTCAAAACAGGAGTCCAAAGAGAGTGGATTTGGGAGTGTGGGAGCTACAGCTGTTATCTTACCTGATCAAATGATTTCCAAAGGACTCCTTCCTCCCAACTTGCCCTAGGATTCTTTGAAAGAATCTACAGATTCAAAGTGAGAAAATTATCTTACTTTGGTTGTATTTAATGATTCTTTTAGACCTCAACTATCTTTTCCATTCTAATAATAGCATACATTTATACAGCACTCACTGTGTTCCAGAAACTAAGCACTCCAAAGTTATTTAATTTTCACAACAGTGCATGAGATACTGTTATGAGCCTTGTTCTCTAGGAGTAATGAATAACTGAGGCAAAGAGAGGTTAAATAACTGATATGGTTGACTATGTCCCCACCCAAATCTCATCTTGAATTGTAGTCCCCATAACTCCCACATGTTGTGGGAGGGACACGATGGGAGGTAACTGAATCTTGGGGGTGGCTCTCCCGTGCTGTTTTTATGATAGTGAGTTCTAACGAGATTTGATGGTTTTATATGCATCTGGCATTTCCCCTGCTGGCACTCATTCTCTCTCCTGCTGCTCTGTGAAGAGGTGCCTTCCGTCTTGATTGTAAGTTTCCTGAGGCCTCCCCCAGACATGCAGAATTGTGAGTCAATGAAATCTCTTTTCTTTATAAATGACCCAGTCTCAGGTATTCCCTTATAGCAACGTGAGAACAAACTAATACAGCAAGTTTCCCGGGTTCTCATAGTACATAAGAGGCAAAGTCAGGCTCTGAGACCAGGGCTGCATTGTTGACATCCCCAGCCCTGATGCTGCTTCAGGAACTGTTACCACTTCCATATCTGCCCCTTGGATGTGGCTGCTCCACTGCCATTTTGGAGTCCCTTCATTATGTCCCCAGCTTCTGGCTGAAAGCTCACAGGGTCACATCTGGCAAGGAGTCCAGCTCCTGGACCTATGCCCTGGTTTGAGGAGAACTGGAGGAGGTAGGTCCTCTAATGTGAAAGGCAGCATACCTTGCTTAAGTCAGAGGTCTCCCTAAACACAGCAAAGGGGAAGGGCCCTAAAAACACAGATGTACCTGGCACTACAATAATATGCCATGATATTTTTCATGTAAGGAAAGAGGTTGACTTTAACGCCCTCTTAGCATCTTCCAACATGATAATCGTGATGATAACACCAACACTTAACACTGGTTATGTGTCACTCCTCTTTTAAAGGTGACGAGCCTGTGAACTGGTTGTTGCTGTCATGGTGCCCATCTTACCAATGAGAAGGTAGGTATTGTGTCCCCAACTTGCAGGTAGAATGTAAGTGATATGCTTCGGCCATGTCCCCACCCAAATCTCACCTTGAATTGTAATAATCTCCATGTGTCAAGGGCGGGACCAGGTGGAGAAAATTGAATCATGGGAGTGACTTTCTCCCACACTGTTCTAGTGGTAGTGAATAAGTCTCATGAGATCTGATGGTTTTATAAATGAGAGTTCCCCTGCACGTGCTCTCTTGCCTGATGCCATGTAAGACATAACTTTGTTCTTCCTTTGCCTTCCACCATGATTGTGAGGCCTTCCCAGCCATGTGAACTCTGAGTCAAACCTCTTTCTGTTGTAAATTACCCAGTCTCGAGTATGTCTTTATTAGCATAGTGAGAACAGACTAATACAGTAATGGCACCAGGATTCTAACCCAGAACCCCTAGCCTCAGAGGCTAGGTTCCAATCCCTGAGCCATAAGGAAGCTCCCTGGCATCCCTTTTGCCTTTGCTTGCCTCGAGGATATAGTCTCACCATGGGCCTCTCCCCCAGACAGACATAAAGGGCATTTTTCTCTTTCAGCTCCCTCATTACAGTCTCCAGAAATTTCCCTTTGATGTATTATGTCAATATATTATTAATTTCATCAATTGCATAGAGTGTATTTTGTCTCCCTAGTCATAAAGAGCCAAATTGCAGCCATCGGCTGTTCATTAAAGATTCCCTAATGAAGTTTATCAGCACACTTACATATTAATACCTAGGATGAAAATGTATCATAAATTCAACAAAAGTGGTGAGCAATAGGTTATCTTCACATAAAAATCAGATTGAATTGTGGAATAGAGAGTAAGTAGACTTAGTTCATCAGGTTAAAACAGAATCTATGTTGTAAGAAAAGGGTTTGACATAAACACTAATGTTGATTTAGAGCACCCAGAAGGTCCTCATTTTTTTTGCACTTTTCACAGTTGTAATCAATTGATGTTGTGTCATCTCCTGCGGTCAGTAGAATAATGAATGTCCATGTTTTGGATGCCCCAAAGATGTCTACATCCTAATCTCTGCAACCGGTCAAAACATGACTTTACATTTCAAGAGGGACTTTGCAAATGTGATTAAACAAGGATCTCGAGATGGGAAGATTATTCTGTATTATCTTGGAGAGTCCAATATAATCACAGGGCTCTTATAAGTGAAAGAGGGAGCCATGTAAGAACTAGAGACAGAGACATGATAATGGAAGCAGGGGTTGGAATGATGCTGCTGTGAGCCAGGGAATGTGAGTGTCTCTAGAAGCTGGAAAACGAACGGAAATGGATTCTCATCTGGAGTCTCCAGAAGGGATGCAGCCCCATCACACCTTATTTTTAGCTCTAGGAGACCCATTTCAGACTTCTGACTTCCAGATCTGTGAAATAATAGATCTGTGTTGTTGTAAGCTTCTGTGCTTGTGGTCATTTGTTACAGCAGCAATAAGAAATGGATACATTCCTCCTAAGTGTTAAGTTCTCCAAGGGCAGGGTACTCAGCTTCTCTAGTAAGTTTCTGTAAACTGTTGGCCAAGGATAGTCCTTAGACAATAATAGGTATTATAACATATCGTGTGGAGTGAATAAACATATGAGTGAATAAATAGATTCTAAAATATTTTAAGCACCCCTAACTGTATACCCACCTAACAAAAGTGGCTTGGCTTTGGCTCAGTGGATAGGTGGCCTATTCAGACACTGATCTAAGCACTGAGACCCCATCTACCTTTGATATTGCTTCCATTTCCCTTAATTCCAGGCAAGTTTGGTGTAATTTTCTCTTGAATGCCCATAGCATGCTTTATTAATCTATTATAGCATTCACAGTGAGATGGTACAAAGTTTTAGAATTCACTCTATACAGATAAATAAATCTCTGAATTGATAGAGCTGTTAGAAACTATTTGCCAACTTCTCCAGAAGCATGAGACATACTGGATCTTTGGAAAAGTGATTATTAAGCACCCAGGTAGAAAAGCGTCCTAAGGCATTGCATTTTTAAAAATTAATTATTATGGGTACGTAGCAGTTGTATATGTTTATGAGGTCCATGCCATGTTTTGATACAAGCATACAATGTGTAATGATCTGATCAGGGTAACTGGGGTATCCATCCCCTCAGGCATTTATCATTTCTTTGTGTTGGGAACATTCCAATTTCATTTTTTTGGTTATTTTTAAATACACAATAAATTATTGTTTACTATAGTCACCCTATTTTGCTACTGCATACTGTATTTTATTCATTGCATTTAACTTTATTTTTGTACCCATTGACCATCCCCACTATCTCCCTTCTTCCCTGATATACTTCCCACCCTCTGATAATCATCATTCTACTCTCCATAGGTACTTTTGTTATGCTGCAAATCCCCACAGGTGGAGGAATTTCTGCAAATGCTGTTCCTATTTGCCCCAAACAACTTTGCGTTTCTAGAGAGTAGCCACATCTCTCAAGTCTAACGAGTGAGTGGCAAGGGATGTCCCTAACCAACGATTAAAACAATTATAGGTTGTTCTTTACTCTGGAGACTAGAGCACCATTTATTTTCCCCTAGATTACCACTTTATGAATTCAAACAAAGTCCACCCCAGAAAATACAGATTCACTTTAAATTAAACATAAATTGCAGTGCACATAGAATGAGCAAGACATTAAAATGTAGCATATTGATCAAAGCAATCAAATATACAAAACTGGAAATAAATACCCAGGAGCAGCAATCTTGAGGACAAATTCCCAGGCAGCAATAGGTTGGAGAAAAACAGGGAACACTGAACCAGGCCAGAGCAAATTTGCAGAAGACTGTGGACCTTGAGGCAAAAAGCAACTGCTCTGCCTGGGGTGAGTCATCAGAATCACCTGTTGCAAAAATGCATCTTTATAAACTATCTTTAAAGAAAAGGCTTGTTAGGGACACATTCTGTTGCGAATACATCTTTAGCTGTCATTTTTATTTTTATTTTTCCTTCTCCTAAAACTCAAGGAAGACAGCAGAAGTCTGGTCCAATCTAGTAGAAGTGCTTTTTGCTCTCACCAAAGTCATTTATAAGGAGAGGGACTCTGCGTATGACCTGCAGTCTTGAATCCACTCTCAGCCTCGGCAGTGTGTGAAAGTTGATTATAAAAATTGGGTCATTCTTGTCATGCTCAACTAAAATAGAATCGAAAAGCTAGGGGGAAAAAGCACGCAGGGTACAAAATATTGCTCTGAGAATATAATTCTCTGCAAACCTGACTGCTAAAACTGCTTGTTGTAACCTGAAATGTTTCGTCTGTAGCTTCTGAGATAACCTGCTGCAACTTCAGGACTAATTTTGCCCACTATCCTTGCTCACCAATTGGAGCTTACCAGTTTCCCAAATCCTTATTAGTTGATATGGTTTGGCTCTGTGTCCCCACCTAAATCTCATGTTGAATTGTAATCCTCACTGTTAGAGGAAGGACCTGGTGGGAGGTGATTTGGTCATGAGGGTGGATTTCCCTCTTGCTGTTCTCATGATAATGAGTGAGTTCTCACGAGATCTGGTTGTTTAAAAGTGTATAGCACTTTCTCCTTTGCTCTCTCTCTCTCCTCCTGGCCATGAGAAGACACGCCCGCTTCCCCTTCGCCCTCTGCCATGACTTTAAGTTTCCTGAGGCCCCCCCAGCCATGCCTCCTGTAAAGCCTGTGGAACTGTAAACTAATTTAATCTCTTTTCTTCATAAATTACCCAGTCTCAAGGAGTTCTTTATAGCAGTGTGAGAACGAACTAATACACCGGTGCCAACAAACTCTTTCTCAAAGAGCATCATGTAACATTTCTTAAAAAAAATAAGTAAATAAACAAAACTGTGACGTTTGTTCTTTGGACATATGGAAGACCACACAGTCTATGTGTATGCCCGGAATCGCAATTCTTTCTTCCCCAATAAAGCATTAAATTTAGAGATTCATCTCTACATTTGTTTTTTGACTTCAATAAGTGGAAAAGTGGGGCACAAACTCCATGGACCAAGTCAAACATCTGTGAATTCACCTGCCCTTCTTCTTATGATTTCACTCACCTTGGGCCAGTGATGCTGTTCAGGAAAGTAAGAATTCTTGAAGTGACCTTATTTGCAGTTTAAATCTTCACTTCCAAACTTTATGGATTCTGTTTGCTAGCATATTTCATCCTTTCTTTGCAACCAAGCGCTGAGCTGACAATGAGGAGAAGATGAATCAGAAACTTACAGCAAAGGAGATCATGCCCCCAGCACCCCGTGTCAATGGCCATCATTAGAATGTGAGATCAAATCCAAGAAATCCAAGGTCTCTATGGTGACCTGGCTCTGCCTGGTTTCAACTCTGTCATGGCCTTCAACTTCATTTAGTACTTTTTTTTTTTTCTGATTCCCTTCTTGAAAATGCAATGATATCTAATATTTTTTATATGTATGTGTGTGTATACACACACACACACACACATATATATATATTTTGAGATGGAGTCTTGCTCTGTTGCCCAGGCTGGAGTGCAGTGGCACAATCTTGGCTCACTGCAGCCTCCGCCTCCCAGGTTCAAACAATTTTCCTGCTTCAGCCTCTGGAATAGCTGGAATTACAGGCACATGCCACCACAACTGTTTTTATTTTATTTTATTTTATTTTATTTTATTTTATTTTATTTTGGGTTTCCCTACGTTGGCCAGGCTGGTCTGGAATTCCTGGCCTCTAGTGATTCACCTGCCTTGGCCTCCCAAAGTGCTGGGATTACAGGTGTGAGCCACCGTGCCCAGCCTATATGTATATACTTTAAATGTTTTTCCTCAAAAATTTTTTTTTTGGCTGGTAATAGACTAATTGGCATCTTGGAAACACTTATTGATGTTTTATGAGGGTGAACTCCTGTGGCCTGAGAAGGAAGAACTCTGTTGGGATGCAGGATAGAGAAGTTTCGGTGGGGAGGGAGATGCTCTTGTTTTCTAGTCCTGCTGTTGGTCAGGGTATCACAGTGTGTCTCATCATCTAGCAGGAGTCCCCATCACCCTACCGCAGCTGATGGTGGGGCTGGCTCCTAACCAGTGCCCAGCAGGGAATCCTTTGCATGGGTCCACAGCCTTGTACCAGGCTTGGGGTTTCCAGCCTGTGGGTTTTCTGTGAGTGTTAATCTGCAACCCAGGAGGCAGCTAGGGAGAGAAATTTCTGCTCAGATCAGTTTGTAGGGGAAGAGGATGAGTCAACCACAGTCTCTTATAAATGCTTCTAGGAGAGGAAGTGTGTGCAGCCTCTTTGGATGTGGAAACGGTAAATATCCATTACACATTTACACATTTTGGAAAACCTTTGAGCCAGAAGTTTTACGTCTAGGAAATTATCCTGGAAGTAATTAGAAAAGTTATCAGCCATGATATCCAAAAAGATGCATATCACAGTAGTAGTAGTAATAGTGACATGTATGAAACAGCTTAAATATCCAATAGTTAAATATAGTCTAGCTCCACATGGGAATATAATGAAGACACTTAAAAATGCTGAAAAAATATATTTAATGATATGGAAAAATGGCAATTACATATAAAGTTAAATCAGGCTACAGTGTAACAGGCAGAGCATACTTAAAAATCCTATAGCATATATATATGTATATATGTTTTTGGATAACAGGTGGTGTTTGGTTACATGAATAAGTTCTTTAGTGGTGATTTCTGAGATGTTGGTGCACCCATCACCCAAGCAGTGTACACTGTATCCAATGTGTAGTCTTTTATCCCTCAGCCCACTCTCACCCTTTCCCCCAAGTACCCAAAGTTCACTGTATCATTCTTATGTCTTTGCATCCTCATAGCTTAGCTCCCTACTTTATTTTTGAATGAGATAAGAGTGTTCTCTATTCTTTATACATCATATTGACTCACACTTTGACCTTAACAAATTGTACTAGAACAGCATGTTGGTTTTAGAAAAAATAGTGACTGAAGCTATATATAATTTCTTATTAAAGCAATATATAATTTCTTATTAAAGCAAGCTTACTTCCTTATTCTTAAAAAACAAGATTTAAAAATAATTATAAACTTGCAAAAAGTTTTAAAGAAACACAGAGGGAGGTTCCAGACAACCTTCACCCAACCTGCCCTGATAGCAGGATAATTGTACAACTATAATACAGCACTAAAATTTAAAAGCTGACATTGGTCTAACTCACAGTTTATTCAGGTTTCACAATCTATACATGCATTCTGCAGATGTGTGCATGTGTGTGCCTGAAATTTTATCACATGTATACTTTTGTATACCCACCACCACAATTGATCACAGTATATAAATGTGTACCTTGCCACAGGGTACCCTCCTGCCAGTCCTCAGACTCTTCCTGTTATCCCTCCATCTCTTCCCCCTGGCAATCTGTTCTCATCCTTAATTATGTTATTCACAAATATAGATGGAGTCATGCAGTATGTGTCCTTTTGAGATTGGCTTTTTCACTCAGAGTAATTCCGTTGATGTTCATCCAAGTTGTTGAACGTGTCAGTAATTTATTTCTTTTTATTTCTGAATAGTGTTCTATAGTATGGCTGTGCCACAGATTATTCAACCATTCACCCATTAAAGGACATCTGGGTAGTTTTTAGTCTGGGGCCATTATGAATAAAGCTGCTATGAACAATAGTGTACAAGTTTCTGCACAGAAATCAGTTTGCATTTCTTTGAAAAAAAAAAAAAAACACTCAAGAATGCAATTGCCAGGTCATATGGTAAGCCTACATTCAATTTAAAGATGAACCACCCAACTATTTTCAGAGCAGCTTTTCCATTTTACATTCGTACCAGCAATGTATGGATGACCCAGTGATCCAGTTTCTCTACATCCTCCTTAGAATGTGATATTCAGTGTGCTTCTTTAATGCATATGTTTTCGTAAGAAAAAAAGAAAGACTGAAACGACATTCACTAAAAGTGGCTAACCACAGTGGGTGGTAGGATTGGTAGATTGGAAATTGGTTTTCTTTTTTCCTCTATGAATTTTCTACTGTGAATACAGATGGCTTTTGTCCTTGGGGGGGAAAAGTTACGGTTTTATTCAAGAAAAGTATTGGGACATTATTGACCTAGGGCCATGAATGAGGTTAACCTTGGAAATCAAGGGTCTGTACAGATTGAAATGTGCATGTTACTACCAGTTTATGCACCATGGATCCTTCCCCAGGTGATCTATTTGAAATAAATAATCTTGTATTTGATCTCTATTAATTATATTAATGTTTTACTGTTGCTGTGGGTAAAAATAATTTTAACTTAACCAGTATCTAACTAAGTAAAACACAGTAAAAGTTAGATTGACATGCCGTGGCAATTATAAATGAGTAAAAATAAGAGATGCTTTGAAAGCCACAATTTTAGCTGGCAGATGAAGGCAAAATCATCAGCTGGCAGCATATTGGAGCTAAGCTTTCTGAAGGAATCTGTTCATGTTCATTCTGAATTTATAGTTCTTTCCAAGAATCCATTTAACCCAAAGGGACACATACAGAGATTATGTTTAATGCTGGTTTTGCTACCATAGCTTAATATTTTAATCTGTTTCATCCAGAAACAAAGACTACCCAATGGAAGTCATTTCAAACTAAGTCTTTTTTTTCTTGTTAGAATATAATTAATTAGAACTGTGGACAGATCATATTTGCTATTACACAAATTTTCAGACTCCTGATAAGTTTGGTGTTGCTGGGTATGACTTTATAAATGAAAGCCTGACCTCTTAAAACGTATCTCCCAGGCTCCGACTGCAAAAGAGAAAAACCAGGCATCATCAGTGAATTTGAGATGTTTTTCCTATTTTTCTGAGTCCCTAAAGTCTCCTTTCCTTATTCTGGAACCGCACAAAAGCTGCCTGGACAAAGTCTTTGGGGCTGGAGGTTTCTGGACGGTACCCTGTACGGCGATACAAACACAAAACGAATTAACAGGCCACCTCTGAAATTCTCCACCTCCACTGTCAGAGGGCAATGGGGAAATGTCAAATATTCTAACTGCACTTTTGAGTTTTCTGTTGTGTTCCAGTGGCTTGTCATCTTGCCACATAGCAAGTTGGATGGAAGATGCATTGATGTCTCAGGTCCTTTGAGATTGCTGTGCGAAAGTCCACCGCACCCATGGCAGCCGGGGAGAGAGGCATTACTCCCTTTGGTCCTCCATCTTCCTGAGGCTAAGATAGACTCACATTTTTCACCCTGGAGGAATTCAAGTCACGGGAGAGAAAACGTGGCCCCCACAAGTGGCATCCAAATTTACCTCCCTTCCCCCAGTCTCCAGACCTATTTTGTTATGTGGATAGGAGCAGAATGCAGAATGGTTATTTGTTTTGATAAATGTGCCCTTTGCCCAGTCACAGTGTCAGCAGAGTTCTCAGGAAGGTTCCTTTGTTGAGTCAGACTGGATCTCTTGAGAAAAGTGGGGCCATGGTATCCTGGGTCACACCACATCATAAATCTGGCTGGCTTTCCTCAAGCAAAATGGAAATAAATTTAAAGAGGAATAAAGATGCACATACACAGTAACATTTTCCCTCTCCTGGCTTTCAGTGAAAATAATTGGCGTGCAGTCCTTATTTTTAATCACCAATTAAATATTGAGGAACACAAGGACTAGTCTCACATGCTACAGGTTGTACAGGATGCCTGCCCTCAGGGTACTTCACCTCCCTAAGCCTTACCACTGTCCTTATGTGTAAAACAGGGATGCTGACAATACCCACCCCTCCTGGCTCTGCTGACAGCTAAATGAGATACTGCATGCAATGTGTGTAGCATTAGGCTCGGGTATCTACTAGGTAGTACTTGTGGCGCTACTAATACTTTAGCACTAATACTCCAGCAGTACTAATAGATATCTACTAGATAGTACTAGTAGTAAAAATACACGCTATGCTTTTGTTTGTTTTTTGAGACAGAGTCTCACTGTGTCGCCCAGGCTGGAGTGCGGTGGCGCAATCTAGGCTCACTGCAAGCTCCGCCTCCCAGGTTCACGTGGTTCTCCCGCCTCCGCCTCTAGAGTAGCTGAGACTACAGGCACCCGCCACCACGCCCGGCTAATTTTCTGTATTTTTAGTAGAGATGGGGTTTCACCATGTTAGCCAGGATGGTCTCCATCTCCTGACCTCCTAATCCGTCTGCCTCGGCCTCCCAAAGTACTGGGATTACAGGCGTGAGCCACCATGCCTGGCTTATCAAATGCTATGTTTTAATGTACTTCTTGCAACAACACCTGTCCCTAATATAGCCATAGCCTCATCATAATGTATGGAAAAATTTCACTTTTATTTGGGCCAGCTTGCATTTGCCTTTTGTGTTGTGGGGCATCACAAAAACCTCCTATAGATGTAGGTTGGGAGTTGTCCCCAGATCAAGAGTTGCTGCAGAGTACCGTTCACAGCAGCAAAGATCTGGAAGCAATCTACGTGTCCATCAACATATGAGTGAATAAAGGAAATGTGGTATTTATACACAATGGAGTACTAGCCAATCATAAAAAGGCATGACAACTTGTCATTTGCAACATGGATGGAACTGGAGACAATTAAGTGAAATAAGCCAGGCACAGAAAAACAAACATTGCATATTCTCACTTATTTGTGGGATCTAAAAATCAAAACAATTGAATTCATGAAAGTAGGGTATAGAAGAGTAGTTACCAAAGGCTGGGAAGGATAGTAGGTGCTGTGGGAGAGTCAAGGGTAGTTAATGGGTACCAAAAAACAGGAAGAATGAAGCAGACCTGGTATTTGATAACACAACAGGATGACTATCATCAGAATCTATTTAATCGTGCATTTTAAAATAACTAAAATATGACAGTATTGTTTGTACCACAAAGGATAAATGCTTGAGGTCATGGATACCCCTTTTTTCCTGATGGAATTACTACATATTATATGCCTGTATCAAAACATCTCATGTACCCCATAAATATATACACCCGCTGTGTATCCACAGAAATTAAAATAAAACTTTTTTTTTTTTTTTTTTTTTTTTTTTTTTTTTTTGAGACGGAGTCTCACGCTGTTGCCCAGGCTGGAGTGCAGTGGCGCGAAAAACTTTCTTTTAGAGGATCACTACAGAATTTTTCTGGTAATGTGTCTAGAATTGGTGGGTTCCTGGTCTCGCCCGACTTCCAAGAATGACGCCGTGGACCCTCGCAGTGAATGCTACATTTCTTACCGCAGCATGTCCAGAGTTGTCCATTTCTCCCCAGTGGGTTTGTGGTCTCTTTGACTTATGAGTGAAACTGCAAACCTTCACGATAAACCTTCACGTATAAAAGCACCACGGACCCAAACACTAACTAGCAACAAGATTTATTACAAGGAGATAAAGAACAAATCTTCCACTCTACAGAAAGTGACCCCACCCAGTCATCACTACTGTGTTGGGCAGCCTGCTTTTATTCCCTTATCTGACCCCACCCACATCCTACTGATTGGCCCATTTTAGAGATAACTGATTGGTCTATTTTACAGAGTGCTGGCTGGTCTATTTTACAAAGAGCTGATTCGTCCGTTTTACAGAGAGCTGATTGGTCCATTTGACAGAATGCTGATTGGTGCATTTACAATCCTTTAGCTAGACACAGAGCGCTAGACAGAAAAGTTCTCCAAGTCTCCACTAGATTAGCTAGATACAGAGCAATGATTGGTGTGTTTACAAACCTAGAGCTAGACACAGAGTGCTGATTGGTGTATTTACAATCCCTTAGCTAGACATAAAGGTTCTCCAAGTCCCCACTAGACTCAGGAGCCCAGCTGGCTTCACCTAGTGGATGCAGCACAGCGGTTGCAGGTGGAGCTGCCTGCCAGTCCTGCGGCTTGTGCCCTTGGGCAGTTGATGGGACCGGGCGCTGCAGAGCAGGGAGCAGCGCTTGTCGGAGAGGCTCCCGCACGGAGGAGCCCACTACAAGGGGGTCGCTCCGACAGGGCAGGCTGCAGGTCTCCCCACGGGAAGGCTGCTGAGGCCTAGTGAGAATTCCAGCCTGGTGTGGGTGGGCAGGCAGTGCTGGGGGACCTGACACAACCTTTGCAGCTGCCGGCCTGGGTTCTAAGCCCCTCACTGCCTGGGGCCTGCGGCACCGGCCGGCGCTCCTAGTTTGGGGCCACTGAGCCCACCCCCACATGGAACTCCTGCTGGCCTGTGAGCCCCACGTGCAGCCCCAGTTGCCACCGGCGCCTCTACCTCCACACTTCCCTGCAAGCAGAGGGAGCCGGCTCTGGCCTCGGCCAGCCCAGAGAGGGGCTCCCACAGTGCAGTGGCAGGCTGAAGGGCTCCTTAAGCGTGGCCAGAGTGGACGCAGAGGACGAAGAGGCGCTGAGAGCGAGCGAGGGCCGCCAGCACGTTGTCACGTCTCAGTAAGTTCTAACCTCTTGGGATGTCAACAAAGTACACAGCCAATGTTTGTGGATGATTAAGTCTTCAATTTGCATCTACTTTTCTCTATCTGTAAATGTATCAGGATCTTCCAGGGCAGACTCAGAGGGAACAAACAAATTGCCTATGGTTTTGATGTGTTTGGAGACACTTTGGTAACAAGACTGTTGGGCACTAAAAAGAATAAGGAATACTTTAAGAGTAGAATAATCAAGAAAAGGAGATTTTCATTAACTGTGAGGAAGCCCTTTCTGATAAATGAAGCTATCTAAAACCTCAGTAGATCTTGGAGAAGTTTTAAATCCTTTGAAAGGGGTATGTGTGTGTCTGTGACAGTTCCCATGTGTTAAAATGTGTGTTTGTGTGAGTGTGTGCATTGGGTGCAGGGACAGGGGCTTAGAGCAGAGGTGGCACACTTGTTTATAAACTTATCTAAGGTATTTCAATTCTGCCACTCTTCCACATTATCCATCTCTGCCTTTGAGAGGTAAAGTTCCCTGTCTTTCCAGTGTCAGTTGCTGTGTTAGGATGTGAGCTCTTGAGAGTGTGTACTTTGCCTGTTATGGTCATGACTGCATCCACAGTGCCCAGAATAGCACTAGGCATAGAATATGTACTTGGTAAATACTTGTCAACTTAATAAGTTAATTAAAGGGATAGGCTCATTAATCCAACTGCTTTTTCAACTTTTCTACATTGATGTTTTTTAAGCACTTAAAGTCAGTGTCTGATGGGCACACCTCAATCTTTCATGGCAAAACCTGTTTTAAAACAGTTGCATATATTTAGAAAGGTGTCAAAGCTGTGTGCCTCAGAGCTGATTCCTGGGGAAGGTATGTTGGCATAAACACTCTTGATAGCTTCTAAGCAGGGATTATTGTAGGATATTGCTGAGAATTTTTATCCTATTGAGAAGTTTGTGCAGAAATGTTTAGGTTTCCTAGTCCTGGAATGAATCCAAATACTACCTGAATTAATATAGACTGAGAATAGTGAATAACAAGATTTTTCTTGATGATATTGGTTAAAATGTTGCTTTTTCTTTAGAATGTAAAATTAGAATAAAAGAGACATGGTCTTCAATAATTATTTCTGTTTATATGCAGTATGTCAAACTCATATAACTCTGTTCTAAATAACTCGAAGTCCATATTCTCTTCCCTCTCTTCATCTTCTATTTATCCCTCTTTATATTTCTAACATAAAGAAAGAGGATCACACTTTTAGATGCCTTAGTGAGTTGCCAGAAATAAACTAAAAAATTTTAAGGATTTAGTTACATTGGTTAATTTTATGTGTCAACTTAACTGGGCTAAGGAATGCCCAGATGGTGGGTGGAACATTATTTCTGGGGATGTTTTTGGAAGAGATTGACATTGGAATCAGTAGACTGAGTAAAGATCCCTTGAAGGCTTGAATAGAGCAAAATGATGGCGGGTGAAATCTCCCTCTCTCTCTTCTTGAGCTGAAACATCCATCTTCTCCTGCCTTTGGACATTGGAGCTCCTAGTCTTGGCTCTTTGGACTCTGGGACTTACACCAGCCACCACCCCCAGCTCCCTTCCCCACTCCATTCTCAGGTCTTCAAACTTGGATTGAATTACACCATTGTCTTTCCTAGTTCTCCAACTTGTTGATGCACATGATGAGACTTCTTGGCCTCCAAAATTGCAAAAGCCAATTCACATAATACATTTCCTCTTAAATATTCATATACAGCCTACTAGTTCTGTTTATCTGGAGAACCCTGGCTAATACAAGAGTCAGGATATAATATTGGGCACAGCTCTGGATAAGTTGCCCTAGTAAATATATACTGAGCCTATTTTGCCATAATAATTTCCCTATAGTGTGAGCATTATGACAGCTCACTTTTTATCCTAATAGACTATCCAATGTTTATGTTGCATAATCTATAGTAAATATCGATTTTGGCATGACTGCTGCTACTTACTTGTGCCTCCTTAGCATACATTTCCATAGGCAACTTTAAGGATATCTAAGAAGCAAGTCGAAGTGCTTTTGTGCTTTTGCAAAAAATAACACATATGCTAAGAAGCTGGATACAATGCATTTTATGGACTAAAAGGTTCTCTTTACACAGGGAGGCAGAACGGAGGAGAAAGGCCTCATATGGACTCTGCAGTCAGAAAAAGCTGAATTGAAAACCCACTTCTACCACTTGATACTTGAGTAACCACACACAGTTCACCTAGTCTTTTTAAACCCCAGTTTTACCATCTATAGATGGGAATAATGATAAGATCCACTTCTTAATGCTGCTGCAATGATTAAATTAGGTAATATAATACTTTAAAAGCACTTAACATTGGTGATTGGCACATTTATATACATTATTGATCGTGTTAATTCTTACAATTATTGCTATTTTGGGATTTAGAGCGGTGATACTCTGCTTGCATTTTGAGGCTGACCTTACTTCCGTATGGAGATGTTATCCATTAAAATAGACTGTTTGCCAAACAGCCCATTGGCAATTCTGATCAAGAATACAGGCAACTACAGGGTGCTACTTGTTGACAATCCTTGCCAGCTTGGTGAAGTCTATAATAAATCAAAAACCACATTTCGATCTTGGTTGTTGAGAATTCCGTATCTTTGAGTTTCAAATAAGTGCATCTTTTAAACTGGTCCTGAGTAGGAGTGTTTCATTTGATGTTTTTTGGTAGTAAAATCTCTGCCTAAGCAAATGAAGAGGCTTCTCGAAAAAGAGTCTGGGGTGAACATTTTGCTGTTAGCAAAAATGGAGTTACAGGGACCAGATTTAGCTTCCTGCCTAAAACAAGAAAAACAAAAAACAGATAAAAATAAATGAAAAAACAACTTGTAATATACCCACAGTAAATCAACAAAGGACAAAAAGATGAGGAACAAATGATGTGAGTGATTCAGCTTCCTGCCTTGAGTTTCTGCATTGTGGTGTAGGGCGGGGCCAAGGTGGGACCTGGCAGGCTGCCTATCTTGAGAGATGGAGCTAATAGCTAAGAAAGACCAAGGCAGCTACAGCCTGGAGGACAAAGGACCAGGCAGAATAGAGCTGTGCAGAGACAGACATGCAAAGGTGTGTTGAGTGTCTCAGCTCAGTACTGATTAACACATGTGTGTGGGAATACTACCTGAGGCCTGGACAAGAACTACCAGAAAGAATTAGAGTCCCAGGGCCTGGGACACACACAGTGCTGGGGATACTGCCTATGTAAATATACATACATATTTAGAGACAGGGTCTTGCTCTGTCACCCAGGCTGGAGTGCAATGATGTGATCACAGCTCACTGCAGCCTCGACCTCCAGGGCTCAAGTGATCTTCATGCCTCAGCCTCCCAAGTAGCTGAGACTGCAAGTGCATGCCACTATGCTTGGCTAATTTTTATTATTTTTTTATGTTTTGTAGAGACGGGATCTTGCTTTGTTGACCTGGCTGGTGTTGATCTCCTGGGCTCAAGCTATCCTCCCACCTCAGCCTCTCAAAGTGCTGGAATTGCAGGTGTGGGCCTGTATCATTAGCCACATTAGAAATCCTTCAGATCAGTGGGGCATTGGTGAAAGTGCTCAGAAAGGTCTTTCTTTTTTCGTAGGAATAGTCAGCTCTAAAATGAGTACTACTTCTGTTCAGCCAAACAGTTCTTAAAAGCAGAACCAAAGAGGCTCAATTAACTTCGGTGAATCCTAGAACAAAACTCAAGAATATTTCTAAGAATACAGAAATGTCCAGCAGTCAGCAAGGTAAAATTACAAAGTTTGATATCCAATCAAAAATTATTAACTATGCAGAGTGGGTCATGAGGAGACCAGTCAATCGATCAATCAATCAAACCAACCTAGAATGGACGGTTATTACAGTTAGCAAATAAGAAAAGTAAAATAGAATGACTGTAATTTCTATGTTCAAAGAATTAAGTTAAATCTTGTTTTGTACTTATTTGTGAAAATAAATTTAATTAGGAATATGGATAGAACACATTTTTGTTTTTTATTTTTATCTCTGACAGAAAAGATAGATCACATTTAAAAAATAGCATTTTTCAGAAATACTCAGACGTTTCTTTGTCTGGGTGTGGCTTTCTAGATGCAAGCTCAAGCTTTTAAACCCTGGCTCTCAGACACTCACTGTCACTTGTTTCCCCAAAGAAGCTGATGTTTTCCTATTCCTGGATATTTTGGCATTCCTGAACTTGCAGCTATCCAAGAGGTTTTCCTGCTGATAAGGTCAGCATTCTGTTCTGGATAAATTCTGCTTCGCTGGAAATCACACCTACAACAATTTCATCACAATTGTGTGCCACCATGTGAGACTCAAAGGCGATCCAGAGTAAAAGGAAACCCAAGTAACAAAGGCATTTGTATTTAGAAGCAACAGGCAATTAACTTTCCAGGTAATTCTGAGAGTCAAAGCCAGGAATAAATAAAGTGTCAAACAATAGAGGCTGTAAATAAAAATCATTTTCTTCTATTACATTTATCACATTCCAACGGATTCCCGGATAAATCTTCGTGCAAGTCCAAGTCCAATATGACAATGTGCTCTATCATCTAACTTACAGGAATGAAAATAAGTTGCCGGTTTACCTAGTAATCTATATTTTCCTTTATTGCTAGTATTCTTGTCAGTATCTTAGGACTACACCTGACCAGATTAAATACAGAGAATTTGTAAAGTGCCAAATTTGAGTAATATTTCATTATAATATTAAGGCTAATTGCATACTGTATATTTCATAGGATAGATATAATACTTATTGTTTTTGGCATGTTTTGCATTCAGTAAAAGAAGGTGTTAAATCAACTATAATTATTTCAGGTTAGTCTTTGCTTCAAGCTAGAAAAAAAATTCTCTGAAAGCAAGAGTTAGGTATTGTTCTATTATATATTCTTTGAACTTCTGTCCCTGGCATAAGCCCAGATAATTCTTGAATTAAATTGATTCAATATATTTGGCCTAGAAGTGGAGACAGAAAGGCAAAGAAGGTAAAATACCTGCAATCAATTCATTTTTACGAGAGCCTGACTCTTTCACTTGCAAAGACAGAAATAACAAAATGGGACTATTGTTTCTGACCACGATGAAATAGTTATTGGCAGACTAGCCCTCTCTCCGAGAAAATGTTATGAAAAATATGAACAAAGCAAATAAAGCTTTAATGGCCAATATATTAAAGGGTACTACATGTAGTTGGTACTTACAGATATACCTTTATTAATGCATTTTTATATTTGCTATTTGCTGATAGACTCCCAAAGAAAATTCATAGTGTGTTAAAACAATCTTCTATTTTATTGGGGACTACACAGGCAAATATATCACAAAAGAAAGCAGGACTTGAAAAATGAATCTCATTTCAGTCTGTTTTCCCAGTAAATTTCAAAGGGCTTCCTTATTCCATCTAAATGTAGTCACCTGTATTCTCCAAGGACACACATTTACTATAGTCCTGACAGGTTCAACTCTTGAGCTTGGGGAAATTTAGAATTATGCCCTACCACTTTCAAGTCCGACCCAGTTAATACCAAAGACAGCCAGGCTGTAACCACCTGCATATTTGTTCTATTACTGTTTTGCTTTCCCCACTTTTCAGGTCCTGAATCATGTAGGTGTGAAAGCAAAATATAATTTCCATCCCTAGAAAAGGTCACCGCAATGCCAGAGGGCCGTATGTTGAGGACATCGTTTGCTAAATATATCACGCTGCCTTCGTGCTTAGAGTAAATGTTTTAGCTTATAATTTTTCATTAGTAAATAAATAATAGCTCACACCAAAAATGCCTTAGCTACTTCTCACGGGCCATCTTGAAGGCGCTTATGTTGTGGGTCCTGGAACACAGATCCGGAGTTCTGGTTGGTGGCTTTGCTGAGCAGCACTGCAGATAGTGCTCTTATGTGATAGAAGCAAAGTGTCATTTCCATGGAGGAGATTTCAAAGCCTACCACGGCTGCAGATGCCTTTCATGGGAGCTGGGAAAGGAATTCTCTGTATTGTTAGGACAAAATTGGCCCCTGCCTTTTGACATGACCCTTGGATGGGCAACCGTGTTTTATTTAATAATTAACTATTAAATGAACTGCCAACATTTATTCAATTATTTATTTATTTAATGATAGTTTTGAATTTACAGAATAGTTGTCAAGACAATACAGAAACTTCTCATATACCCCATACCCAGTTTTTTCCTATAGTTAACATATTCCATTTATCACAATGCATGAACCGATATTGATATATTATTATTAACTAAAGTCCATATTTATTCAGATGTCTTAGTTTTCACCCAATGTCCTTTTTCCGTCCTGGGATCTAAGAGACCACGTTGCATTCAGTCATCACATCTCCTTAAACTCTTCTTAGCTGGGACAGTTTCTCATACTTTGTAGTGAATTGTATCCACTATTCAACTTTTTTGAAGATCTTGACAGTTTTGAGAAAACTAGTCAGATATTTTATAAAATGCCCTTCTATTTGGGTGTCACTTTTCTCGTGGTTAGATGTGGGGTTATTTTTTGTTTCGGGGAGTGGTTAAAATTTTTTTGAGGTAACTCACAGGCAGTTGCAAGAAATAATGCACACAGATTCCTTGATCCCTTTGCCAAATGTCCACAATGGTAACATGTGTAAATCTATATCATAATACCATAACCAGGATATTGACATAAGTGCATAAGTATAGTCCATAGATTTTTTTTGTGTGTGTGACAGGGTCTTGCTCTGTTGCCCAGTGTGGAGTGCAGTGGTATGATCATAGCTCACTGTAGCCTCGACCTCCTGCTCTGAAGAGATCCTTCCACCCCTCAGCCTCTTGAGTAACTGGGACAACAGGTGTGTGCCACCTGCTTATCTACTTTTCTTATTTTTCATAGAGATGGGGGAGTTTCACTATGTTGCCCAGGCTGGTGGTGAAATCCTAGCTTCAAATGATCTTCCTGCCTCAGCCTCCCAAAATGCTGGGATTATAGGCATGAGCCACTATACCCAGCCCCAGATCTTATTTTGATTTCCCCAATTATACGTGCACTCATTTGTATATGTATACTAAGTTGTATACAGTTTTCTCACCTGCGTAAGTTCCTATATCCCCTACCAAGTCAAGGTACTGAACAATTTCAACACTGCAAGCATCCCTTTGTTGCCCTTTTCTAACTAAACGCATCTCCCAGCTACCTTCCATTATAGCACCCCCACATTCCCTAATCTCTGGCAGCTACTCCTTTCCTAAACAATTTTTCCCCTTTAAATAGCATTGTATATACAGAATCACAAATCTGGCCTTTTTGTATTGGAGTATTTTTCCATAAAATTATTTTTTTTCAATATAATTCCCTGGAGATTTGCTCGAGTTGTTATGTATAGCAATATTCCATTTATTTTTAACTATGCAGTGGTCTTCCATTGTGTGAATGTACTACTGCTAGTTGAGCCACTCACCTGGTGGAAGACATCTGGGCTAATTCCCATTTTGTGGCTATTACAAAGAAAGTTGCTGTTAACACAACTGTACAGTTGGTGAGTCTTTCCTTGTTTGGTAGTAAAGAAAAAAAAAGCTCAAAATTTAGCAAAACTCCTTTTCTAGGATGGATGATGTTTTCAATTTCCAGGAGATAAATAAGAAATTTCTGATAAACATCATTTTTAATTAAAAACTCTTGTGTCCTCCAAATTTTATCATTACAAACTCTTCCTCAGATATATTAAGTAATTATTTTTTGAAGATTTGGACTTTACTAATTTCTTTCGTTTTTTTCTTGGAATTGTTGTTTATTCCACACAGCACTGTCAAGGAAAAATGTGAGCCCTGTTTCTCACGAGTCTTCTGAGAACGTGAATAGTGAGGAAGGAGGAGGAATCAATGTGTGGGACAGCGGTGACTCGGCCACTGCAGCAGGGCTGAAGGGAAGATTACTTACCTCTGTTGGTGAAAATTGGAATATGAGTGTTGCAGAAGCAAAAAAAAAAAAAAAAGACTTCTGATGGCAAAATATATCCCTACACTAACAACTGAATGTCTTGCTGAGGAATCTGAACTGCACACACCACAGTTTCAGGAGACTGTGATGTGAGGCTGTGATGTGATGCTGGAATACAGTATCTGTTATTTCTGTGTACTTATTTTTTTTCCTCAACTATCTTTAATTTCATTAAAACTATGTTACATTCAGGCTGGGTGTGTGGCTCACGCCTGTAATCCCAGCACATTGGGAGGCCAAGGTGGGTGGATCACCTGAGGTCAGGAGTTCAAGCCCAGCCGGGCCAACATAGTGAAACTCTGTCTCTACTAAAAATACAAAAATTATCCAGGCATGGTAGTGCACATCTGCAATCCCAGCTGCTCGGGATGCTAAGGCAGGAGAATCACTGGAACACAGGAGGCGGAGGATGCAGTGAACCAAGATCATACTCCAGCCTGGGCAATAGAGCAAGACTCAGTCTCAAAAAAACCCCCAAAAAACTATATTATATTCCCTCTCTCACCTATATGCCTCTTCATACAGAATCCATATTCATACTGAATATAAATACCTTGAAATTAAATCCTGGATTTAATGCATGGAGAAGTATAGTTTTCAGTGCAGCCTGTTGCCAGTTAGCAAAATTTAAGGAGCCCACAGGGGTACATATGACTTTGTCTAGCCCCAAACTCAACCTGGTGGATTATTCCTACAGTCCTCATGTCAAGGAAGACAGATTTAGTTTGGGGTACACATTTAAGAAATTGAAAATAAGGGCAGGGTGAATCGATAACAGTTACCAAGCAAAACATAAAGCTGTGTATATACCAGCACTGGGTTGCATGACAAATAATTTCAATCCAGTTGGTTGGGGCATCTATGAATGATATAACCAGGCTGATCAATACCCTGCCTAGAGTAGATGGCACTGTTTACCCAGCTATATGTTGGGTGTGTTATATACTTGGGAATGTAAGTTTTAAAAAAACCTACTAGTTACCTTCTGGGGAGCTTGCAGTTTGGCTGGGAAGACAAGACGTCGCACATAGAAGATGTGGCCAGGACATAAGGGTTAGATCCTGTAGAGTAGCCTGTATCTGCCATTATAGTTTGGAGCCAGTTGGTTTATGGATGTGGTGGAGTTGATTGGCCCCTTTGAGAATGGGATATTTATGGGTTCTCTGAGGGGCTATTGCAGGTGGGAGAAACAGTGAATGAAGGTATTAGCATGCACCTGGCGCGGAGGGAACGGTGAGGACACAGCTTCTCCAAGTGAGAAATTTGATCTGGGTCCACAGAGAAGACGGCAGAAAGCAGAAGACTGGCCAGTTGTGGTCAGGGACAGGAAGATGTATCCCTCCACTTGACATGAATCAATGAGTAACCTGTAGTGTCCAGGCGGTTGCATCTTGTAACCTTCCTTACCATGTTCTATCTCAATGATGCTCACAAGTGAAGTATTAATAGTATGATCCTACTTTATGTAGGAGCAAAATGAGGTTCAGAGGAAACATGGTTTATTACGGTCCCTTGAGAACTAGATTCTAAGCAAAAATCTTGAGCCAATAGTGAACAAGGGCTCAGATTCTAGAGTCAAACTGCCAGGATCTGAATTTCAGCTCACTTATCAGCCTGGGGATCCTGGCAGGATCTCAGCCTCTCTGTTCCTCAGTTTCCTACCTCCAAAATGAAGATAATGGGGAGTCCTATAGCAGTGTCTGACTCTCAAACTCAGTGGGATAAAACATCTACATTTTTGCCCTAAAAATAATTTTAAGCTTTTGGACATAGTGTATTTAAGATGCATCTAGATGTAAGTAGGTTATTTTCCCCGCAATAATGATATTTAATAATTCCTGAATATGATTCTTTTTTCCTTTCTTTTTTTTTTTTTTTTTTTTTTTTTTTGAGACAGGGTCTTGTTCTGTTGCCTGGGCTACAGTGCAGTGGTGTATTCTCAGCTCACTGCAATTTCTGCCTCCTGGGCTCAGGCGTTCTCCCGCTTCAGCCTCCTGAGTAGCTGGGACTATAGCCACATGCCACCACACCTGGCTAATTATTGCTTTTTTTTTTTTTTTTTGGTAGAGATAGGGTTTCTCCATATTGCTCAGGCTGGTTTTGAACTCCTGGACTCAAGTGTTTCTCCTGCTGCAGCCTCCCAGTGCTGGGATTACAGGCATGAGCCACCATGCCTGGACTAGATATTCAATAATCCCATTTTCCTTTCTCCCATTTCCTCCCAGACACACACACACGCACACACACACGCACACACACACACACACACACAATTTCTGTCTCTGGCTGTTACAAGTATACGTCCAGCATCTCCCCTTGGTCTGACTTAATATAAATTGTGGTGAGATATTCTCAGGGCAGGGTGTCATCCTGCTGTGACTGCAGATGTGTCTTATTTAATATGTTCATGGATGACACCGAGCAAGGTCCATGAACTTCAGCACTAAGAGTAAAGATCCCACTGCAACAAAGAAAGCAGAGAAACTTCCAAGAGGTGTGACTATGAGGGCACAGATAGAGTGCTTACAGGTGCTTTGATTCGTGCTTGCTGAGGCAGGGCACACCACCTCTGTTTCCATGGAACATGGCCCATGTGGGGATGAATCTCACGATGGGTGCCAAGCTTACTAATTAGCATGTTAATGTCTGTGCACTGCATGGAGGTTCAGCCCGAGTGAGGCAGGCTGGCCCTTCACATGTGAATCAAGCCCTCGATAGCCCAGCCCTCCAGGTCTGGTATATCAGGTGCAGGTTCATGTTGTGCAAAGGCGGCTCTCTCCTAATTTTAGAGTAGGTGACTACCCTAACCACAGAGCCCTTTGGTTTCCTAGAACTTAGAGTCCTGCAGTCATTCACACCCCAGCTCGGGGTCCTGTGGTCATTCACACCCAAGGCAGGTGCCGGGTGAGGTGGCTGCACACCATGCTGAACCAGTCTTCAGTGCAGCAGGTGGAGAGGAAGCTGAGGAAGAAGAGGATGGCATGCCCGGTGCTGAAAAACTAGCATCATCAGGACAGTGAGATGGAGACCAGCAGACAGGTCTCCTGCCCAAGTGGCATGGGCCACTTCTGGTCTCCAGGCTCCAGGGCCAGCTCTGCCAGGTCACGGGGTGCTGTACCCCAGAGCTTAGTGCCTGAGGACACCTGCCTCCGTAAAGTGGGGGAGTGGTTTGTGAGGTCCCATCTCCACACACGTGGAGTGGAGAGAACTTATCTGTATGCACCTACAGGGAAATTGACGCTACCAGCACACCTGTGAGCCTATGTGATAATGTGAGGAAGCCTGTGGTGATTTTCACATGACTCCAGCTCCAATTCCGACAAAATAAAACATTTTGAGATCCATAACAAGCATCTATTTCCAACACAGCCTCTCCAAGAAATGTACCTCGTTGATGACAGGTGTGATGCTCAAGCATTTTAAAATCAAACATCATTATGAAACTCAATCAAAGGACATCACACATTTTTGATGAAGGCCTTATTTCCATGTGGATCTTCTTTTTCCCCTTTATTTTTTTCTGTCATCATGATGGGAATAAGTGTCGTTTCCAGAAGGATGTTATTTAGGAGTTTGGCAGAGCTGAGTCTTCTAAGGACTAAGGACAATTGTTCAGAAAGACACCACAGAGTTGGAACAGACATGAAGGAAGATTCCGGAAGACACAAATCATGCTCCTCTTATGAACACAGATATTCCTGAATATTATATGTGTGAGGCCAGATATGAGAGTTCAAATGCAGCAAGTTGCTACTTCGAACGTACTGAGATTGTCGCAATCCCTGCATTTTGATGTGGCAGACATCATCAGTGCCAGCGAGAATAGGATACCACTTGGCACCCTTTTCACACAGCTCGGCTCTTGGGTCACCTTAATATTCAAAGCCCACCCTACTTTTAGGTTAAAACTGCTGCTATTTTTAACATGTCCTTGTTTGGAAATCAAAGAGAAAAGGTTTCCCCATGTTCTCACTGACTTCAAGTCAAAGATCCGACTCCTTGAAGACAAATTTTCTGGAACTTCCCTGTGGTGTGGGTTATACTGGGCGATCAGATGAAGGTAGGTCTGCTGCATTAGTCTGTTCTCACATTGCTGTTAAAGACATACCTGAGACTGGGTAATTCATAAAGAAAAAGAGGTTTAATGGACTTACAGTTCCATGTGGCTGGGGAGGCCTCAAAGTCATGGTGGAAGGTGAGGAAAGAACCAACTCACGTCTTACATGGTGGCAGGCAAGGAGAATGAGAGCCAAATGAAAGATTAAGAAAATGTGGCACATATACACCATGGAATACTATGCAGCCATAAAAAAGGATGAGTTCATGTCCTTTGTAGGGACATGGATGCAGCTGGAAACCATCATTCTCAGCAAACTATCGCAAGCAAGAATAGAAAACCAAATACCACATGTTCTCACTCATAGGTGGGAATTGAACAATGAGATCACTTGGACACTGGAAGGGGAACATCACACACTGGGTCCTATTGTGGGGAGGGTGGGTAGGGATAGCATTAGGAGATATACCTAATGTAAATGACGAGTTAATGGGTGCAGCACACCAACATGGTACATGTATACATATGTAACAAACCTGCACATTGAGCACATGTACTCTAGAACTTAAAGTATAATTTAAAAAAAAAAAAAAAAAAAGAAGGAAAGGGATTTCCCCTTGGAAAACCATCCAGATCTCATGAGATTTATTCACTACCACAAGAACAGTATGGAAGAAGCTGCCCCCATAGTTCAATTATCTCCCACTTGGTCCCTCCCACAACATGTGGGAATTATGAGAGCTACAGTTAATTCAAGACGAGATTTGGGTGGGGACACAGCCAAACTGTATCAGTCTGCCTTGACCCCAGTGCAGGGTCTTCACTCACTGGTTCATGTACCATTTGTCCATGAGCACCTCCCTCATGCCAGACACTGATGTGGTCCCTGGTGGCACCATGGTGACCATGACAATCAAATTCCTGCCTTCAGGATAGTCACGTACAATGGAGGGGTTAGACAATGCACAAGGCAACTAATAAACATACCACTTCAAGTTGTGATAAAATGCTATGAAAGTACTAAACAAGGTGGCTTGATGGAGGGAGACTAGAATGGAAGTGACGGAGCTGCCTGAGACAGTGAGGACAGGGAAGGCTCCTCTAGGTTAAGGCGTGGGGTGCTGTTCTGTATAGAGGAAAGATCCAAAGCAGCCAGACCACGAGCAGGAGCTCCACACGCAGGACACTCCAGGGCACAGCCCGCAGGCAGGAGTGGACTTGGCTTGCTTCAGAAACAGAGATGGACATGGGTGGCGGGCATGTGCGAGTGTTTACTGACTGACTGCATGGCAACAAGACCATAGAAGGCAGGTTTGGAAGCAACAGATTCTAAATTCTGATTCCAAATCGGCTGAAGAATAAGGACAGTCTTTGGAAATATTTTGGTTCATAGCTCTTTTCCAACCACCTCTCCTGGCAGGAAGTAAGCTGCTCCCCTGTGCCCCAACTCACATCAATGAAGAATCGAAGCTGCTGTGTCCAGTCAGGATTCTGCTAAGACTTTCCAAGCGCAGGTGCCATGGTGCCAGGACAGAATCGGAGCTTTTGTAGAGCAGGCACGTGACATCCACGCTTCCACATAAAAAATGCCTGATGGCATCTGGAGCTGTCCAACATTGTCCTGAAATCCTAGTGACAATCCTGTTGCTTACTATTTTCCTCTGTGCAGTTGCAGTTCTGACCTTCGTTATATACTAGCCAAAAGCTTTATTTATAACATATCAAAAGCAGATTTTACTTATGTCAGTCAGTACTTTAATTTTCCACCAGGATGGTAACTAAACTCTGCTTTTAGGACAAACTACGTCGTCTTCTGTCTGTTGAGCAATTTAGCTTAAATCTTGCAGGAAACCAAGCTCAATCAGAAGGAGCTGTGGACACTTTACTGAAGGTGGTTCTAAATATGGGATTTGTGGGATTTAAAGGAAGCAAAGTGAAATGAAAGGCTGATACAATGATCTATGAATATAAAACACAAAATCACACATGTATAGTAGAGATTTAAAATAAGTTCACATATTTGCAAAAACTGAAGTGCTTATTTGGTCTGTGATAATATAAATTATTTTTTATCATTTTAGACAAGATACGGTCTTGTGGTCGTGTTTGAAAAATTGTCCTTTTCAAATAAATAAACTAAAATATTTACAGATTGTTTTCTACTGTTACTTTTATTTATTTTCTTAAAAGAAGGTGTCTCACTATGTTTCCCAGGCTGACCTTGAACTCCTGGGCTTAAGGGATCCTCCAGTCTCAGCCCCCAGAGTAGCAGGGATTTTAGGCGTGAGTTACTGCACCCAGCGCCCTTACAGATTTTATGTAAAGAAAAAAAAAAAAACAGCACTTTGGGAGGCCGAGGCAGGCAGATCACAAGGTCAGGAGATCGAGACCACGGTGAAATCCCATCTCTACTAAAAATAAATAAATTAAAAAAAAATTAGCTGGGTGTGGTGGCAGGCACCTGTAGTCCCAGCTACTCAGGAGGCTGAGGCAGGAGAATGGCGTGAACCTGGGAGGCAGAGCTTGCAGTGATCCAAGATCATGCCACTCCACTCCAGCCTGGGCAACAGAGAGAGACTCCATCTCAAATAAATAAATAAATCTTTGAAGGGAATTTTTTTTTTTTTTTTAGATGGAGTCGCCCAGGCTGGAGTGTGGTGGCGTTATCTCGGCTCACTGCAACCTCTGCCTCCCCGGTTCAAGCAATTCTCTGCCTCAGCCTCCCGAGTAGCTTGGATTACAGGCGCCCACCACCACCACGCCCAGCTAATTTTTGTATTTTTAGTAGATACGGGGTTTCACCATCATGGCCAGGCTGGTTGAACTCCTGACCTTGTGATCCACCCACTTTGGCCTCCCAAAGTGCTGGAATTACAGGTGTGAGCCACTGTACCCAGCCTGAAGGGATTTTTAAGGCTTGCAGAAACCTGTTGCCACAGCTTATTTCCAATGTTTTGCTTCTGCAGAGGCTTTTGCTGACCTGACCCACTTCTATATTTGGGGTTCAACTCAGTGCTTCAACTCTGACCACACAGCCTACAGTCATTATATGTTGTCTCTAAACTCTTAAGCATCTATTTCTTAGGTACAGACCCATCTTAGACCCTTCACCCATATTTTTATTTCTGAATATGTGGTGATTAATCCTTTCAGAGCCAGTTCTAACTTCCATGTACAACCGAAGCTTCCGAATGGGTTTTGGCCATGGTGAGAAGCGCTTGCTGAACATTTCTCTGAATGGAATAATTGAATAGACATAATTACAAGGCTCTGTGCCGTGTGAAATTGTAAATAGCACTGACAATGTAATTTGCATTCATTTATGATACAGTAACTCATAACGGCTCCAATTTTCATCCCCTTCATTAACAAGCTCATCTGTTTCTCTGATGGAAGCCCCTTTTGTGTTAGATACAGCTCTTTGCCCAGAGAGATGCTCACGGTGGGGACTGGTGCTGAGAAGTGGTCTTGGTGTTGCTGACTGCAGGACACATGGCAGAGTGGTGTCCCCTGGAGCATGTGTACACCCCAGCCAAAGAAATGTGTGTGCAAATTCTGGGCTGTTTAGCTTTTTTAAAAAATATGTACATTTTTCTTGCTTGGATTGCAGGGAATTATTATATTAAATAAGTAATGAAAACAGACCTTGCCACCAATAAAATAATAATGAGGAGGAGGAAGAGAAGAGACATGCCATCAATTAATATAATAATATTAATAATAAGGGGGAGTAGGAGACACAGACAAGGACCATATTCCTTGTGAACCCATCCGTGGATCAATCTCATTGTAGTTACTCAGAATCCTCCACTAGTCATTACTTCACTATTTCACATCATGGGTCCCATGATTTGCTCATCTTTATTTTTTATTTTTGTTTTATTTTATGTTATCTTTTAAGAGACAGGGTCTCATTATGTTGCCCAGGCTGGAGTGCAGTGGTGCAGCCATAGTTCACTGCAGCCTTGAACTCCTGAGCTCAAGCAATCCTCCTGCCCCAGCCTCCTAAGTAGCTGGGTCTATGGGCCGGCATCACCACACTTGGATAATTTTTTTAGTTTTATTTTTTGTAAAAGACAGGGTCTCGTTATGTTGCCCAGGCTGGAGTGCAGTGGTACAGACATAGCTCACTGCAGCCTTGAACTCCTGAGCTCAAGCAATCCTCCTGCCCCAGCCTCCTAAGTAGCTGGGACTATAGGCCGGCACCACCACATCTGGATAATTTTTTTAGTTTTATTTTTTGTAAGAGATAGGGTCTTGATGTGTTGCCTAGGTTGGTCTTGTACTCCTGGCCTCAAGTGATCCTCCCACATCAGCCACCCAAAGTGGTGGGATTACAGGTGTTAGCCATGGTGCCTGGCCTCATCTTTATTAAAGATATCATTTCTGTTTTATCGTCCCCAACAGCAGCTCCAGCTTATTCTGCTTGGACCAGGAAAATAGAAAGTTTTTCCCTGACAGGAGTGTTGGGATCGACTGCCTCTTCTTCTTCTTTTTTTTCTTAAACTCGTGTTTTGTTTCTTTTTTTTTTTTTTTTTTTGAATTTAAGTTCCTGGATACATGTGCAGGACGTGCAGGTTTGGAACACAGGTGAAAGTGTGCCGTGGTGGTTTGCTGCACCTGTCAGGCAGTCACCGAGGTATTAAGCCCCACGTGCGTTAGCTATTTATCTTGATGCTCTCTCTCTCCCTGCCCCCACGATAGACCCTGACGTGTGTTGTTCCTCTCTTTGTGTTCATGTGTTCTCATTGTTCAGCTCCCACTTGTCAGTGAGAACATGCAGTGTTTGGTTTTCTGTTCCTGTGTTAGTTTGCTGAGGATAATGGCTTCCAGCTCCATCCATGTCCCTGCAAAGACATGATCTCATTCTTTTCTGTGGCTGCATAGTATTCCATGGTGTATATGTACCACATTTTCTTTATCCAGTTTATCGTTGATGGGGATTTGAGTTGATTCCATGTCTTTGCCATTGTGAATATTGCTGCAATGACCATATGCTTGCATGTATCTTTATAACAGAATGATTTCTGTTCTTTTAGGTATATACCCAGTAATGGGATTGCTGGGTCAAATGGTATTTCTGGTTCTAGGTCTTTGGGGAATTGCCACACTGTCTTCCACAATGGTTGAACTAATTTACATTCCCACCAGCAGTGTATAAGCATTCCTGTTTCTCCACAGACTCGCCAGCGTCCAACTGCCTTTGTGTTCATTCATCCTTGCAGGTGGGGGAGGGACATGCGTATTGAGGTGATGGCAGGATGATGACAGACATTTGTCCATATTCCCCTCTTGGGCAGGGTTAATATCTGTATGTTGGGATCACAAGTGGCTTCCGTTGGCAAACTTCTGCTGTCGGTGCTTGTCCAGATAAGAGACAGCTCAGTCTGCCAGGTGGGTGGACCCGCAGGTCAGATTTTTGTGTGAAGTATCAGGAAGACAATTTTTACCTCAGATCCAAGCATGTTTCTTCAGTTCTGCAGAGGCAGCAATAAAGGTACTGTGTTTGATACAAATTTAACTTTGTTTTTACTGTCCGTTGGTTCCAGTCTTAAGTAGGGTGCAGTTTGGTTGGTCTCCGCTCTCAGAAAACCTAGCTATGAACAGTAGGTTTGCATTAGGTAGGGGCTAAAGTACTTGTGAGATCATTCCTGTGGTGTATGCCTTCACTGAGGGGTTCTGGGTCCTGCTAGGGGGCAGAAACCGGGTCTTATTTTTGTATTCAGAACATGTAACATGTAAAGATCTGGGTTCAAACTTTTGTTTTTTAGGAAATATACTAGATCAGAATAGGTTTATTTGCAAGACACCACCAATAGCAATTGCTTATATGACACTGTAAGGTAATTTCACCCTAACATAAAAGCCCTGATGTGGGCAGTCAGGGCTACAAGGTGATCTGTATCACGAGGTCTTCAGGAACCCAAGCCCCTTCCAATGTGATTATCTCCCATGCACTGTCTCCATTCCTAAGGTCACCTCAAGGTCCACAGTGGCCATATCAGATCCAGCCATGATGACAGCATGACAGTCCATGGGAAGGGAGAATGAACAATATAAATGACTATAAGGTGTGGCATGTTTCATCTATGCCTGGAAGTTATCACTGACTATACTTCCCTTTGGAGAGACACGGACACCTGAGAGTCTGGGAAGTGTTATTATTGGCAGTCACATGCCAGGCTAAAAATGAGAAATTTTATTGTTATGGGAGAACATATGCTTTTTGTCCCAGAAGATTCAGTTGCCTGTGGAAGATGAAGAATGTAAAATTCCCTGTAACTGTAATTCTAGGGCCAGATAACTTGTTCTACAGGGAATATGTATGGGGAGTGATGGAATGATGTCACAAGTAACTGTGGTTGGAAACCGCCTGTTAGGTCAGACATGAAAAGGTCACTGGTCTGGGATGTTTCAGTGGCAGGAGTGACCAGCCCTGAACTTCATTTCCATTCTCTCAATAATGGGTGATGATATCTAGAAATGGGAATATAACATATTATCTGTTTAATCTACAGGGCTGTTATAAAAATCAAGTGAGATAACATGCAAAGGGTGTCTTTTAAAATCTTACCTGTTTTACTGTGTTGAATAGTGTCCTCTCAAAATTTACATTCAGCTGAAACCCCAGAATGTGACCTTATTTGGCAATACGGCCTTTGCAAACGTAATTAGTGCAGTAGAGTTCATGATGGATTATGGTAGGATCTAAATCCCATAACTGATATCCTTATACAAAGACCATGTGAGGACACACACATAGGGAAGAAGGCTATGTGGGATGGAGGCAGCAATTGGAGTGATGTGGCCACAAGCCGAGGAATGCCTGCGGCCAGCAGAAGCTGGAAGAGTGGGGAGAGGATTCTTCCCTAGAGCCTCAAAAAGCAGCATAGCCCTGTTGACTCCTGGATTTCAGACTTCTGACTTCCAGAACAGTGAGAATAAATTCCTGGTGTTTTAAACCACGCACTCTGTAGTATTTTGTTATGGCAGCCACAGGAGGCCACAATAACAGTCCTTGCTCTGTGGCTTTTTTGTAAGGATTAAATGAACAGCTAAGTGGTGAACATGGTGCCTGACACAGGGTCAGCACTTCTGGAACATCTTTAAGGGAGCTGTGTAGAATGCTCCATCTATGGATTAAACCAAACTTGTCCAACCCACAGCCTACGGGCTGCATGCAGCCCAGGATAGCCCAACACAAATTCGTAAACTTTCTTAAAACATTATAAGATTTATTTGTGATTTTTTTTTAGCTCATGCGCTATCATTAGTGTTAGTGTATTTTATGTGTGGCCCAAGCCAATTCTTCTTATTCCAGTGTGGCCCAGGGAAGCCACAAGATTAGACATCCCTGGATTAAAACTTCCATTGTGAAAATATAATAGTGGGAGATGGGTGTTGTATTAGTCCATTTTCACGCTGCTATAAAGAAATACCCAAGACTGTATAATTTATAAAGGAAAGAGGTTTAATTGACTTACAGTTCTGCATGGCTGGGGAGGCCTCAGGAAACTTACAATCATGGTGGAAGGGGAAGCAAACATGTCCTTCTTCACAAGGCAGCAAGAGACAGAAGTGCAAAGTGAAGGGGGAAGAGCCCCTTATAAAACCATCAGATCTCATGAGAACTCACTCACTATCATGATAACAGCATGGGGGGAACCACCACTATGATCCAATCACTTCCCATGAGATCCCTCCCCCAACACGTGGGGATTGCAATTTGGATTACAATTTAAGATGAGATTTGGGTGGGGACACAGAGCCAGACCATATCAGGTGTTGTTCCAGAGAAAGAGAGAATATGTTTGCCCAGAAGTGTCAGCTATAAGCAAACAAGGATTAAATAGAGAAATTTAAAATTCATCATTTCTGTTATTCTTCTTCGGGAACTCTACATGTCCCCATTCACCTGCTGCCAGGTTCCTGCCTCCTTGTCCAACTGCACAGAGCAGTTGATTCCCTGAGACACTCATTAGCTGTGCTGTTCATCATATGTGCTAGTTTAAAATTAGGCCCTCTGAAAGCCTACTATAAAATATGAGCACATGGGGACATGTTTATAACCAACTTTAATTTAATTTAATTTTTCTCTTGTTAAAAGGACTGTCTCCCTTCACAGTTGTGCATTTTGCGTTATCATGTTTTCTCCATGGCCAAATCCATAGGTCCTAAAACTGTGGTCATATGACAAAGCACCAGAGAATTGTGGGAGTCTTTGCAGAGGACTGGTTGAATAATTTGCATTAAATAAAAACAAAAAAATTAATAACGAATTTAGTTGTTTTTTGTTAAACGAGATGCAATCTTAAATTAGTGATGACGTAGACAATGTTTAAGAGAAAACGGAAATAGGAAGAATAAACATATATCAAACTTTCCCCTCCTGTTATATAGTAATAAACGATTATTAATCCTCACTGCTAAATAGGATAATCATAGTATCCAGTATGTGGGACTATCATGAGGAAAAAATGAGATCGTGCTTAAAAATAAACATTTAACCCAATGACTGGCACATAGTAACTCTTCAATAAAGAGCTGATATCCTGAAAAGGAACATTGCATTGGGGCAGTTTCCCAAATGCCACTCCTTGGATGAAGGTTGGATGATGAAAATGTTTCCAGCATTCTCATGGATCCTTCCAGATAATCTCTCACTGCTCCATGAGGGCACTGAGGGAAGCTTCTGGCTACATGGCCCAGGAAGTGAGAAGCCCCCATGGTAGGACATCAGGCCGGGGGAGCTCACCCCTTCTGGTGCCGTGGGGAGAAGGAGGAGTTGGGCTTGCCAGTGCCTACACCCCATGGGACAAGTTTGCAACCTTCATTGGAAAGAATTAGGCTAGTTCTTTCCAATGAAGGTTGTGAGTCTCTGCTCAGTTTTATCAGCTCAAATTGGGAGAAATATGTTTAGAATGATTCTTCCATTTTGGCCAGCCCATAGGAAAATAGTTATTATTATTATTATTTGAAATAAAACTGTGTTTCAGAACAAGTCTGAGAACCTCTTGTACTGTAGTTAAGAGCTTTAGAATGAAGCAGAACTTAATTGCAATATTTTGTAACAATAGTTTTATAGCACTGTACCCAGTTATTGAATGAACATGATAAGTTTCAGATTTTTTTGCCAGTGACAATCAGATGATAGCTTCTGCCTCCCGGGGCTCTCATGAGGTCAAATCATTAGTGCAGGTTAAATCCTTAGCACACTGTGTGCTTCACCCAGGGAGCTCCTATACAAAGGGCAGCTATTCCTCTTGATCCACTGTGACAGCTAATCCCCTCCTTCCAGCTCAAGAAATGTCCTTTGTTTATTCGAGCCTGCATTGTCAACACAATCACCCTTGGTGGCAAATATAATTTAATTTACAGTTCGGAAATGCAAGCCTCAGGGTTAAGCAAAGCACAGGTCAAACTAGCCTGGTATTTGTGTGTGTGTGACAGGCATTGCTTTGCAATTCCCTGGAAGGGAGGTAGGATGTATGAGTTTGCAAGGGTCTGTGTGTTTGTAATTTAGTTTGAAATTACAGTTTTAGTTTGTGAATAGGTGGGATCTGGCTCCATTACACAGCAAGAGAAACACATTCTTTTTTTTTTTTTCTGAGACGGAGTCTCAATCTGTCACCAGGCTGGAGTGCAGTGGCGTGATCTCAGCTCACTCCAGCCTTTGCCTCCTGGGTTCAAGCAATTCTCCTGCCTCAGCCTCCTGAGTAGCTGGGACTATATGTGTGTACCACCATGCCCAGCTATTTTTTGTATTTTTAGTAGAGACGGCATTTTACCATGTTGGCCAGAATGGTCTCGATCTCTTGACCTTGTGATCCGTCTGCCTTGGCCTCCCAAAGTGCTGGAATTACAGTTGTGAGCCACTGCACCCAGCCAAGAAACACATTCTTATCCCTGACTTGATGGCCCTCTGTTCTTTGTCTCTCTACATTCATCATGTTGATTGGAGAAGAGATGTCAGCCAGGACAAGTGAGTCTGTGCCAAAGAGAATTAGGGATAATTTTTTATATTTAAGTTAATGTATCCCTCTTACTCCTTTGTTTATCTTTTTCCATTTAAAAATGCTTACCTCAAATTTAATTTCCATGCAAAGTTTTCTTCCTAAAACTTTATTATTTATACAATGGTGGAGTACTTTTTGTTTAATCAAAGTTCATTATTGCAGATATTTTGTCCCTAGCTCTTGAAAGTGGCCTGAGTAACCTTGAAATTGCACTGGAATGACTTCACCTTTGGCCTGAAGGTTTGATAGGGAGAGCCTGTATGATTTTGATTAATCAATTCATCCCAATTTTCCATTTATGGAGTATAAACAATGTTTCAAAGTGGCCTGTGTTCTGCACAATGTTCATAGTGGTTAGCAATGAGAAATTGCAGTCTTTATTTTTTTCAATATACCAAATTTTAAATCATTATAAGAATAATGCTAATTATAGAACATTTCAAAAGTACAGAAAATTAAAATATCCAAACAAAATTTAAACTTATGAATGTATTGGTTTTTCTCATTTTTCTATATATATATACATATTTTCTTGTGATCCTATTTTATACATTGCTTTGTCTTCTGTTTTTCACCCAATATTAAACATAAATATTTGCCACATTATTCCAAATTCTTCATAAGCATAACTTAATGCCTATAAAATCTTTCTTCTTTATGTGTGACTTTGATTTAATTAGTGCCCTAGTTTGTAAATATCCATAGCACTGAATGTGTTTTTTGTAGTATTAATAGCAGAATTAGCTGTGATAACTAACCTTATTGAGCATTTACTTGAGCCGGAAACTGTAACATGCTTGACATTTGATTATCTTACGATCCTCAAGAGCATGGAAGGTGAGGTCTGTTGTGATCACCATTGGACAAATGTGAACACAGAGGCTTGAGTTAATTAACATATCCAAGGTCACAAGTTTAGGGCCAGGCGTGACCACTAGTTGGGAGTGTAAGACATACGCCGTGTTTGGATTCATGTCAGGAAGAAGAGTCCTGCTGCTGTTCTGGTGCCATCAAATCATCATTTGTGGGAAGAACATGGCTCACGGTGTGGCTGAGCCCTCCATCCACTTGCCTCTGTCTGGGTCAAGAGCTTCACAGTCTTTTCTTATCCTCCTCGTTCTCATCCTGTCTTCCTTCTTTGTTTCTTTTCCAAGTCCTCTGAGCACTTTCTTTTCTTCCTTTGTCTCAAGGCCCAGTTGCCGTTGGCTTTGCTGCAATTTGTTCTAATGCCCAGCCTATTTCAAGGCTTCATACCCTTGAGGAATTGTTTTTAAAAAGTGTTTGTTTGTTTAACCCCTTGAACTTCTTGATCTTGATATAATAATCATTAGAGTAGCTACAACTTATTGATCATTTACAATGTACGGCATGCTGTGCTAAGCCCTTCACATTCAGAATCTTACTTAAGTCTCTCACACAATCATCTGAGGTAGGCATCATAATCATTATCCCCTTCTTACCCATGGGGAAACTGAGGCTTGGAGACATTAAGTGGCAAGCCCGCCATCACACAACCAGTGAGTGACAGCACTTGGATTCAAGCCCAGCTCTGTTAGACTCTGAAGCCAGAGCTCCTGGCCACTCTGTTAAGTTGCTCATCCATATGGGTGCTAACTTTCACTTTTTCGTGACTGTGTTGCTGTCATGATGATAATCATTGAACACCAGTTTCATTTAAAATGTATCTTTCAGTTAAAACAGACTTTTCTATGTGGGCTTTTACAACAAAGAAAGGACAGTGAGAGAAAAAGGAAAATGCAGATAAAACATGTTAGGAGACCATCAGATTGTGGTTAAAAGCACTTGCTTTGAGGTCACATGGCTGCAGTTTCCAATTTTAGCTCTGCTTTTTACTTGTTTTCTGACCATTGATAATTTATTAAGCTCTAAGCTCCAGTCTCCTTATTTGTCAGAGGGATAATAATAGTGCCTGCCTCATAAGATTGACATAAAAATGAGATAAAACAATGGATATAAAATACTTTAGCACAGTGCCTGGTACATGGTGAACAGCTGAGTGTATGGAGGAATTGATGATTGTTGTAACGCAATCTTTTTATATCCCATGGTATTTCCACAACATGTAATGGAGTGGATTGCAAAGAAAGAAATGGTTGAGAAGATGTAAAGTAATGAAAAGTATTAGACATCATTGCCAATTGGTGGCTAGTCAGAAGTAAAAATAAACAGTTGTGGAGAAGGTACAGCAAATCAAGAGTGGAAAATAAGGGTTAATGTACCCAAATCTCAATCGGTCATTTACATCAAGTCATTCAGCGTGTGAGCAAAGATGCTAAGACTGCTGGATGGGTGACTTCAAATTCCCCTGGCCCAGTGTCTTGATATACACTGTAAATTAAAAATCGAGAATCTTGGTCGGGCATGGTAGCTCATACCTGTAATCCCAGCACTTTGGGAGGATCCCTTGAGCCCAGGAAATTGAGGCTGCAGTGAGCTATGATTGTGCCACTGCACTCCAGTCTGAGCAACAGGCAAGACCCTGTCTCTAAAATAAAATGACGTAAAATAAAATAGGAAATATTGTTTTGTCAGTTTCGGATGTTCACTGTTTAGGGTAGAAGGTGGAAATTCCTGATGATTTAATCTAAGCACCTAAATCCAACCACTTCTGAATCTCCTAAGTAGGCATTCAAATCAGCAAATCCCCTTCGTAACTTCAAAATAGTCATTGTCTTTCTCTTCACACTAAAATTTAAGATCTATGTGGGGAAAGATTTTGTCTTTGTTATCAAGATATCCCCAGCATTTACAAAAATGTCTACTACATGGTAGACACTCTAATAATAATAAATGAATGAATAGCAAGTATAAGAAGCCCAATTCCATCCGGCTTTAATGAGGAAGTGTTAAAGAATGTGAGTGCACTTACATAATTTTGAGTAGATATACCATCAGGGGCAACTGTGGGAGGCACTGGAAGATGTAACTACTGACACATGATGCGTAACTGCTGCATGTGTCAGATGGTGTAGCATTAATTCCAGATAAATAGAGCTGAAATAAACTACCACACTGTAGTCACTTGTGGTCTATCTGCATGCATGCTTTCTGATTTCATTTGTTCAGTAAGAAGCTTAGCTAACTATATTTCTGAACTGGTGTGTTCCTTTGGGTTTTGATTGCTTGTTTCCCCCACATAAGCCAAATTGAGTTGGGTTAAGCATAAAAAGAGAAGTTTCGACTTATTTTAATAAAGTTCTTTACATTCACGAACCCAAGGAAATTGATAAATCCATTTTGACTTTAACTTTTCTTCAAAAAGCAAAATGTTGGCATTTCTTTGGCTCCCTTCATTCTTCAGATGTCTTTTCTTTCTTGCCTTTCTCCAGTGTCCTATCTAATGATATGGTTTGGCTTTGTCTCCACCCAAATCACCCAAATCTCATCTTGAATTGTAGCTCCCACAATTCTCACGTGTTGTAGGAGGGATCTGGTGGGAGATAATTGAATCGTGGGAGCAGTTTCCCCCATATTGTTCTCATTATAATGAATAAGTCTCACAAGAACTGATAGTTTTATAAGCAGAAACCTTTTCATTTGGTTTTCATTTCCTCTCTTGCTGCCTCCATGTAAGCCGTGGCTTTCATCTTCTGCCATGATTGTGAGGCCTCCCTAGCCATGTGGAACTGTGAGTCCATTAAACCTCCTTTTCTTTTACAAATTATCCAGTCTCAGGTATGTCTTTATCAGCAGCACGAAAACAGACTAACATATCTAACAATCATCACCACCTGACAACACCCACTCTAGAATTTCACTGCAGTATGTGATGCATTCTAATGTGGCTGTCATAGTTGGGGTCCCTCAAAGCAGAGCCTGAGACAAGGACTGCATTGCAGGTAGTTAATCTGGATGAACGATAGACCAATGTATTAGTCCATTCTCATACTGCTATAAATATATGACCCGAGACTAGGTAATTGATAAAGGAAAGAGGTTTAATTGACTCGCAGTTGTGCATGGCTGAGGGGAGGCCTCAGGAAACTTACAATCATGGTGGAAGGTGAAGGGGAAGCAAGGACCTTCTTCACATGGCAGAAGGAGAGATAAAAATGAGAAACAGTAGGGAAAATTGCCTTATAAAACCATCAGATCTCATGAGAACTCACTATCATGAGAACAGCATGGGGGAAACCACCCCTGAATCCAATCACCTTCCAGCAGGTCCCTCCCTTGAAACATGGGGATTACAATTCTAGATAAGATTTGAGTGGGGACACAACCAAACCATATCAACCAGAAAGGGAGTAGACTGATGAAGCAAGTCTAGAAAGTGTAGGCAAACAATAAAAAGTGTAGGCAGATCACCTGAGGTCAGGAGTTCGAGACCAGCCTGGGCAACATGGTGAAACCCCATCTCTACTAAAAATAAATTTTTAAAAAATTAGTCGAGCATGGTGATGGGTGCCTATATCCCAGCTACTCGAGAGACTGAGGCAGGAGAATCACTTGAACCTGAGAGACAGAGGTTGTGATGGCCAGGATCACGTGACTGTACTTCAGCCTGGGTGACAGAGGGAAACTCCATCTCAAAAAAAAAAAAAAAAAAAAAAAAGTTTTAAGCACCACAGGCAATGGTGCTTAAAACTACTGTGGAAACTTGGAGGACAGCAAGAAGCCTAAGCCTCACCTCCTGAAGCCCTTCGGTGAGGGCCAAGGGGACTGGAAGTTGTGAAAACTAACTTTCATCATTCGTTGATGGAAGATTTCCCTTGGCATTAAATTCCCAACACTCCCAGCCACACAGGCAAGACTGAGCACATTTGAGTGACAAGCTCTCTGGTAAAGACACGCAGGTGCTGATTGTGGGAAGTGAACCCAGCAAGCATTGATATAAGGGCTGGTGAATGAATGGATGTGGCATTAACAACATCTGGGTAGAGGAGTTTCAATTGAGGCTCCTCATATTTATGTCAAATGTGTTTTTATTCCCTCTAAGAGTGGCTGCTTTTAATCCTGAAAACTGTTTAAACCTGCTTTAAAGATTTTTAAATAATACATCTGTTTGTGTGAGTTTTTAAAAAAAATCAATCTAATTTAGTGCTTGAGTTCATGCATAAACTACTTGAGGCAACACTTGGGTTGAGGTTCAGGTTCTAGGAAAGCCCTTTTGTTGATCATGAATGCAGAGGATGTGAGTGCATCACTGGTCTATCAGTGGGTGTGAAAATTTAAAAAAATGCCTGTCTGCCTTGTTTCTCATATTTTGTTTGTGCACTTTTCTTCTCTTTGCATGAAGTATCTGGTCCAACTCCCTCCTCCAACGCTTGTCTATTTCAAGATTCAGTTAAAGTGTCACCTGTTCTATTAAGTCTTTTCTGATTCTTTCCACCATCCCATAGACAGATGTTGCTTCTGTTATGCATGCATCCTTTTCTTCCTTCTAGGTCTCCTCCCCACGGTCCCTCTACACAGCCCCCACAGAAATCCACCTAAAGTATCAGATCACGTCAGTCCCTAATTAAACCTATCAGTGGCTCCCTGCTTCCATAAGCCCAATGTAGTCTTCAACACAGACACATACATACACACACATGGACATGCACACAGGTGCATGCCCACACATATACACATGCAGTACACACAAGTATGCATACACGTGAACACACATATGCCTAGACACAGACACATCCCCTTACACTTTCTTATCACTCTTCCTCCTCATAGAACATATCCCTCCTTTTCACCCTTTACTTCACCATGTACGCATTTTCCTAAGAACCTGTCACTCTTTAGTGTTATTTATCTATAAATATGACCCCCGCATACACAAAAAACCTGAAATATTTGCACAAACCTTTCTGATCCAGCTTTCTGGCTCCAGTACCAAGCTCAATGCCTGCAAACATGGTGAGCATGAAATAAGTTCTGTGATGGAAACAGTGAAAAAATCAAATGAGGGAAATCTGTCCTAGATTAACTCTACTCATGTTCATGATCCTGCTCTAAACGCAACATCAGTCAAGAGCTTAAATAAAAGTCAGATGGAAACATACAGATCCTTAGAAACCTAGGGAATTATTTTAAAGTTATTAATTAATTGTCACCTCTCTGTGCAGTTAAATTTGTTTCCACATAAAAGTCAGAAGAAGACATTTATGAGGCCAAGAAACATATGAAGAAAAGCTCATAATCACTGCTCACTAGAGAAACGCAAATCAAAACCACAATGAGATACCATCTCATGCCAGTTAGAATGGTGATCATTACAAAATCTGGAAACAACAGATGCTGGTGAGGATGTGGAGAAATAGGAATGCTTTTACACTGTTGGTGGGAGTATAAATTAGTTCAACCATTGTGGAAGACAGTGTGGCAATTCCTCAAGGATCTAGAACCAGAAATACCATTTGACCCAGCAGTCCCCTTACTGGGTATATACCCAAAGGATTATAAATCATTCTGCCATAAAGACACACACACACATATGTTTATTGCAGCACTATTTACAATAGCAAAGACTTGGAGCCAACCTAAATGCTCATCAATAATAGACTGGATAAAGAAAATATGGCACGTATACACCATGGAATACTATGCAGCCATAAAAAAGAATGAGTTCATGTCCTTTGCAGGAACATGGATGAAGCTTGAAACCATCATTCTCAGCAAACTAACACAGGAACCAAAAACCAAATACCACATGTTCTCACTCAAAAGTGGGAGTTGAAAAATGAGAACACATGGACACAGGGAGGGGAACATCACACACCGGTGCCTGTCAGGGGGTGGGGGGCAAGGGGAGGGAGAGCATTAGGGCACATACCTAATGCATGCAGGGCTTAAAACCTAGATGATGAGTTGACGGGTGCAGCAAACCACCATGGCAGATGTATACCTATGTAAACAAACCTGTACGTTCAGCACATGTATCCCAGAAGTTAAAGTAAAAATTTTTTAAAAGTATAGCAGGGAAGGAGCCTATGATATAAAATAATCATCGTCTCACTCCACTCTTAGGGCAAACGGAAGCATAAAAAATGTCGCTGTGTGAAGATGGAGGTGCACATCTGCCCTGCATGTTCCACAAGTGTTATTGCGTGGATGCCACCTAAGATCTATTGAAGTCTACAGATAGTTTTTTAAATGTAAACCTTAAGCTCTATTATACCTGTTCTTGTCTCTATAATATTAGTTAGTTAGGGCTTTTTCATTACTAACTTATGAGAAAATAAGACATAACTTTTCTTTTTATGAGAATGTCCAACAAATACCAACATAGAAAATGAAGCGATAGTAAATGAGGCCCCAGGTACCCAACATGTGTTTCAGCAATTATCAGCATTTTGCTTACCTGTTTCTTTGCACTTATACCACCTGAAATATTGTTTAAATATTCCAGATATCGAAGGATTTCATTAGTTAATACTATATGATGTATCTAGAAAGAGCATAATACTTTTTAAAAAATAAACATAACCGTCGCTTCATTATTTCTAATAAAATTAACAATGATTCCTTAATATCTTCTGATGACTCAGTGTTCAAATTCCCTGATTGTTTCAAAAATGCTCATTGGCTCCTTGATATGTTTGAATAATGTTCAAAGAGGATGTACACAGTGTATTTAGTTTATACATTGTTAAATATTTTTAAAGCTATAACAGCATCCCAATCTTACCTGTTTCTTTGTGCCATTTGTTTGTGGAAGAAAGTAAACCATTTGTCTGATAGAAATTTTCACATTCTGGATTTGGCTGACTGAATCATGGTGGTGTCATTTCGTGGGTTTTTTTCCCCATCACATGTTTCCTGTAAGGTAGGAGTCAAAACTAGAGATTTGACTGGATTTGGTTTATTTTTTGGAAGGATTACTTCATGCATAATGCTTTCTGTTGCTTTCTCTCTGGGCGCACCAGTTTTTGGTTCTTTTCTTTAAGTGATGTTCCAAATAATTAGTGCAGAGAAAAGTTCTTTTAATTCCAATTTTAGAGTTCAGAATTCAGTTCAGTTTTTGGAAGGGTTAACTCATAGGTAGTACCTTTTGTTACATCACATACTTTGGGTTGCTTTTCATAAATTATGACCAGAATGATGATTGCGGAGACAAGATCCTTGGAGTCTGTCTTTAGTGCTCAGGGATATATTATTTGCCATATGTAGCAAAAGGCTGTGCAACTCGGAGTCAGACAGACTTGAGCTTAAACCTTGGATTCACTTCTGGCTAAGTGTCACTGGACAAGACACTTGACTTTTCTGAGCCTTGAGATGAATCATTAACCAGAGGTACTAACACTCACTGTACAAGGTCTTTGTGAACATTCAATAATGTATGTTTATTGCAGCACTATTCACAACAGCAAAGACTTGGAACCAACCCAAAAGTCCATCAATGATAGCCTGGATTAAGAAAATGTGGCACATCTGCACCATGGAATACTATGCAGCCATAAAAAAAAGATGAACTCATGTCCTTTGTAGGGACATGGATGAAGCTGGAAATCATCATTCTGAGCAAACTATCACAACGACAGAAAACCGAACACCTCATGTTCTCACTCATAGGTGGGAATTGAATAATGAGAACATTTGGACACAGAGTGGGGAACATCACAAACTGGGGCCAGTCGTGGGGTAGGGGAAGGGGGGAGGATAGCATTAGGAAATATACCTAATGTAAATGACAAGTTAATGGGTGCAGCACACCAACATGGCACATGTGTACATATGTAACAAACCTGCACATTGTGCGGAAGTACCCTAGAACTTAAAGTATTAAAAACAATATGGAAATTAGATTCAGTTATTGGTGCAGACCAGACGTGCTGTCGATGTTCCTCCCATTCACTGAGCAAAAACCCAGGAGACACTCCAGAGAACTTGACTAGGGCGGACCATCCTTGGAGAGTCGGAAAAGCATTTATTTTCGTAATCAGGCCATGAAGACGAAGATAATAACAACTCAATAAAAACAAACTTTTCCACAGTTTTATAGAGGACGTTTCATGTACCTCATTTTTTGTAGAATGAAAAAGGGAGGCCCAGGCTAATCGTTCTACCTGTCAGGATACAGGAAATGTGGAAAAGTCCTTAAACTACGACGACGGAAGCAGTATTGATTGTGTAACTTACCCCATTTCCCATGTGCCTCAAGAATGCTTGCCAGTGGTGCTTGCGGCTGCAGCGTTTACCCCGAGATAATGGCCACAAAATATCTCGCTTTTATTATTTTTGCATCGCTCTGGTATATCAACTTTGGGGAAAAAAGACATCATTTATTTATAGCATTCTGTTTTTAGTGGTGGTATTTCCATTTACAAAATATAGTAATTCTTGATCGCTGAAAATGTCAAATCCCAGAAAATGCAGCATTTCTACGCGTGATGTTAACATCACTGTGGAACAGTTGTTGGCTGAATATTATTTGATGAATCCGAGTTTTCTGAAATAGACGATTCTGATTATTCAGACGATTCTGGTGTTAGTTCTGTTTAGAAATAGCTTCAATAACAGTTTTTTTAAATTCTATTTTCACATTGAAAATCAGTCAGATTGGCTTCAGCCTCAAAGAGTGTGTTTATGTACAATTAGATGAGTGCTGCCAGGGAGCTGTACTTTTCTTTTTTTCTAAACGGGAAAAGGGTTAAATGACCTGTCCAATAAAAAATTATATTAAATATTTTGGTGATTTATGTAGTTCTAATTCTCACTATCTCTGTCTCTTTTTTTCTCTCTCTCTCTCTCTCTTTACCTAAATTACATATTCTGCTGCTATTCTGGCTTACAGCAGGTGGTTGGGAATATGTGGCTGGCTGTGGAATCTTGAGCTGTTCATTTGGTCTCATGAAGGAAGAGGATCTCACCTTCGATTTGGCTTATTTATAAGCATCTAGAGTCTTCCCTGGGGTACACATTATTCTTTATTAGGCTAGAAAGAGAAATACTAGGATCATTGAGATTGTGGGACCCTGCTTGTTCATATTTCCTAGAAGTGTTGAGTTCACTCATCTGGTTTCACCCCGCAAGGGAAATTTCCTTTACTTCTCCAGTACTGAGAGGGCCATTGCACTTGGAAATTTTAAGGAGAGGAAGAGCAGTTGGGGAACTCCAATCCTGATTTCTTCAAAATACACCATTAGAGACATCACACACACGCCTCCTTCCTGTTGATTCCTATAGCTGCTCCCTGTCAGAGGCTAAATCCTCAGAGGCTAAAAAATTATGGGCTCTTCATCAGTAAATATGGAGGAGGGGGTGGGTTCTGTCACCAAAACCCTTGAAAACCTAATCAACTAAGTTAATTTCATTTCACTTGGAATCTACTGATAAGCAGTGCAAAAAAAAATTATTTTGGGCTTTGCTCTGTGAATTCTTGGGCTTGCTGTGATGTCACCTATTCTATGAGATCCGCCACCTGCCCAGCTCTCCAATTAATCCTGGGTCCTCAGAGCACAGATTGGAAGTAACAGGCAGAGAGGACCTTTAATCTGCTTTAGAAAACTGTCCCTGATATCGCAACCATGTCCTAGTTAAATGGGCTTGAAAATGAGAAGAAACACCTTACTGATGTGGCTGGGGACACCGAATGAGGTATAGGGGTAATCTCAGAGAGTCAGGGCTCCTCCCAGATATCCTCATCCCATCTGTCCAGATCATATATTTTCCTCACAGGCCCATCAGCTTTAGAAATTGTTGAAATGGGATAAAGAATGGTGGTAGAGAACGAAGCTGCCACATTTTGCCTTGTGCACGATTACAGGAGATGCTGCAACTTTTCATGTAGGGTTCTACTTGGCTCCTCTTCCAAAGTTACCAGTTCACACTCATGCACCACCTGCTGTCACATGACAATACTGGGCTATGTCTGTGTCTGTACTTTGTAGTTGTTAAAGCTACAAGAGAGACCTGGAATGCTAATACCTTGATAATTAGATATTATGTTTCTTAAAGTTTAACCACTGAGGGCTCATGATTTGAGTTCTATAAGTGAGCGAATTAAGACTCAAATTCTCATCCCAAGATGGGATTTCCTCTTTGTACCACCATACACAGCTCCTTCCTTCCTTCCTTCCTTCCCTCCTTTCTTTCTCTCTTTCTTTTCTCTTTCTTCTCTTTCTTTCTTTTCTTTCTTTCTCTTTCTTTCTTTTCTTTCTTTCCTCTTTCTTTTCTTCCTTTCTCTTTCTTTCTTCTCTTTCCTTTTTCTTTCTTCTTTTGTTCTTTCTCTTTCTCTGTTCTTTCTTTTTCTCTCTTTTCTTCTTTCCTATTTTTTCTTTGTTTCTTTCTTGGTTTTGTTTTTAACTTTTGCTACAAGTCTCTCATTTGCATTTTTCCCTTCCGTCAAGGTACTTATTATTTAGGGGTTTCGGTAGTAGTGACCATTAATTATTTCAATTCTAACCACAAAAAAAGGAATATATTAAAAGGATATGGAGCAACTGCTGTGTGGGGTGTGATAGAGAAGATTGCTCTCACTAAAACACCCTGGACGTTGTAAATTAAGCAAAGAAGAAAAAGCTCAGAAATGTGGCGAGAAGAAGGCAGACCAGCTAGGGATGGAGAGATCCAAGAACAGCACGTGGTAGTTTCCTGGGTTTCTCTTTGCCTTACATATTCTACGTTCTCACCAGTGGAATGTGAATTGATGTGACGCATGCCAGTTTTTAGCAACATCTTTCAGAAAGGTTTTGTCTTCTCCATCTTCTCTCCTTCTCTATGTATGGCAATTTGCAGGCGACAATGAGATCCAAAGTGATTGGAGCCACAAGATGCAGGTAGCCTGGGCTGCAGATTTGCTGCCTGGAGGAAGTCACCTGACAATCAGAAGCATTTGCCTTGGTTACATGGATGAGAAACAAACTTCTGTTTGGTTCAGGCACTGAAATTTGGAGATATATTTATTCTTGCAATAAAGCACTACTTTAAGAATACAAAAATAATAGTGAGGGATGATTGATTTGCTACATATCATAATGTATATTTCCATAAATTTATAGCAATTAAAACAGTATTATGCCGATATGGATCTTGATAGACTGGTGAATATCACAGAATTCAGCAGATTCACATACTCATAAGTTTAGCACACAATTAAGACAATATTCAAATCAGTGGGAAATGAGGTGTGAATAGACCGATGACAGTTCAATAAATGACGCTTTGCTATTTCAGGAAAAAAAAAAATTTAGGTTCCTACCCTATACCTTAGAAAAACTCCTGATGAAATGCAGAGCTAAGCACAAGGTGACTGCAAAAATATTTTTAAGAATTATATAAGACTATATATTAGATATGAGGAAGAATATTCCTACTTAGTAATTAATGATGTATAAAAGTTATTACTAAATATTTTCATAAATTTGAATATTAAAAATTAAAATGAATCAATAAAGTTAAAATAATGGTGATTAATTAAGAATTATATCTATAATATACTTACCAAATATGATTAACATTCAGATATCTAAAGAACTATTGTATTTCAGAAATAACAATATAGACAACTCAAAGAAAAATGGTCAGAGCATTCGAACATTATAAAAGAAATGAAAATGTTAAAGAAACATATAAAACTCTTTTCACTCACAGAAATCCTTAGAGAAACTCATTTTAAAAAATTGAAATATATGGAGCAAGATTAGCAAAACAATAAATTTAGTCATATTCAGGTTTGGAGTAGTCATATTGTTGAAAGACTGATTCTATTGCATAATTTTGTTCAATATACTCAGTTCTTCTTTAATAGATCTTCTGTGTGAGCCTTTTGCCCACATATTGATAATTGCTAAACAAGTATGAAGGTAAATTTTATTTTTTAAAAAAAGTTCACAAAAACAATGTTTGCATGATTACAAGTTTCTTGGGAGATCTCACACAGCAATGATGTTTGTTAAACAGTAATTAAATACTATATCATCTATCTGAAATACTACCTTTTAAAAATAATTTTGAAAATAAAAATAGGAAACAAAGTAAATTATCATTGACATATAACAAAAAACATGCAATTCTAGCTCTATTCCCTGACCCAGGGGTTCATGTATTACTCCTTTTATAAAAAGTGTTCACAGATTATAAAGAAAACACAAATAACTTAGAAGATAAACTATAAGAACAGCTGCCGCAATAAAAGTCTTGAAATTCTGAAATGCCAGAGGCTAAAGTTTATTACACAATTCATGATTGATTTAGCTGGTGTGAGTTACTGAATACTCCAAGATTTCATTTCAAGGCTCAAGTATTTGCCCAGCCACCTGGGACAGAGTATATGGAAAAGTTTGTAGAAGTTAAAAAACAAAAAAGTGTTCAGAGTTTTTGTCACTCACGCTGTCTCTATCTGTGTCTTTCCTGCCTGTCTTTTATTCGCCTCTCCTAGTTTTTAAGGATATGTTTACATGGTGGCTCCTGCTTCCCACCAAACCACTGCAATAGCAGATTCAGGCTGGGAATCTCCAGCAGAAGGGGACTTCTCAGTGTAACTGCCCCCAGAGAGGCCGCTGGAGTTTCCTCTGAGCCAGTGCCTTACTCCACCTGGAGAGAGAGGGAGAGATGACCAGGAGGCTTTGTTCTCTCAACTGCAGGCTTCATAGGAACTCAGGCTTGTTGCACTTATAGTAGGGCTTTCGTGCCTTTCCTCCATTCTCTTTTTGGAGGGGCGATCGTACTGGTGAGTGGCGAAGGACGAGGGGAACATCAGCTCATCAGCGAATGAGTTTTTCTGAGCACATTAAAATCGGTTCAGATCTTTTGCTAATACTGTTTGTTCTTTCTCCTAATGTTATACATCGTAATAAATGTTGTGTACAAATCTTTTTGTTTCTTTGTGGTATTTCTAATTTTGGAGCTTGCTTTTGCTGTCTGTAGTATTAATGAGGTGGGCACAATCTAAAGGCTCTAGAAGCTCAGCTTCCCAGGTGCGTGCTTGCTTGCTTCCTTTCTTCCTTCCTTCTTTCCTTCCTTGCTTCCTTCCTTCCTTCCTTCCTTCCTTCTTTTCTTCCTTCTTTCCTTCCTTTCTTCCTCCCTTCCTTCCTTCTTTCCTTCCTTCCTTCCTTCCTTCCTTCTTCCCTCCCTCCCTCTCTCTCTCCCTCCCTCCCTCTTCCCTTCTTCCCTTCTCTCTCTCTCTCTTTCTCTCTTTCTTCTTTCTTCTTTCTTTCTCTCTTGTCCAGGCTGGAGTTCAGTGGCGTGATCTCCACTCACTGCAACCTCCTCCTCCTGGGTTCAAGCGATTTTCCTGCCTCAGCCTCCCTAGTAGCTGGGATTACAGGCTCCTGCCACCACATCCAGCTAATTTTGTATTTTTAGTAGAGACAGGGTTTCCCCATATTGGCCAGGCTGGTCTCGAATTCCTGACTTCAGGTGATCTGCCAGCCTCGGCCTCCCAAAGTGCTGGGATTACAGACGTGAGCCACCGCACGCAGCCCCAGGTGGTGTGTTTCTAAGGGAGACTTGACTGTGTAATCCACAAGGTTGGAAAGGGACCAGGAGAATAGTTTGTTTTTGGGTAGTGGATGTGTCAAACACGTACCCAGGAGGCTCTTCCTGGGCCCCCTCAGCTAGGAAGATCTGCTTTCAGGCATACTTATACAAAGGGTCGTATAGCTTCTAGGCTGGGATCTGTCTTCGAGGAGGCAGTGCCACAAGTCATGATGTGTTTAAATGGCTAGACTAACATTAAAAGGCAAAAAATGTAGCGGGCATGGTGGCTGACACTTGTAATCCCAGCACTTTAGGAGGCCAAGGCAGGAGGATTTCTTGAGCCCAGGAGTTAGAGATCAGCCTGGGCAACATAGTGAGACCCTGTCTCTACAAAAACAAATTTGAAACATTAGCCAGGCATGGTGGTGTGTCCCTGCAGTCCCAGCTACTTGGGAGGCTAAGGTAGAAGCATCACTTGAGCCCAGCAGATTGAGGCTGCAGTAAGCTATGATTGTGTTACCGTACTCCAGCATGGGTGACAAAGCAGAACCTTACCCCGCCCCCAAAAAAAGAATGGGATAGGATGGAATAGAATAACTCAGAGAATTAGAATACCTTACTGCCTTATTACAGGTACTAAGACAAATTCAGATTTTTGAACTGTTACTTGAATTATTTGTGTGTACTTGTATAACATAAGATTCATTTCTTACTCTGAATTCTAGTCAAAACACGGTGGCTCACACCTGTAATCCCAGCACTTTGGGAGGCCAAGGCGAGTGGATCACAAGGTCGGGAGTTCGAGACCAGCCTGGCCAACATGGTGAAACCCCATCTCTACTAAAAATACAAAAATTAGCCGGGTGCGGTGGCCAGTGTGTATCTCGGGAGGTTGAGGCAAGGGAATCACTTGAACCCGGGAGGTGGAGGTTGCAGGGAGCCAAGATTGCACCTCTGCACTCCAGCCTGGGTGACAGAGCAAGACTCCATCTCGGAAAAAAAAAAAATTCACTTTTCTAAAGCTTATTCCATATATAGGCAATATTTATACTAAAAAAGAGAAAAGCCACTAATTGGGTAATGTTAATTTCGCGTTAGTATAGATCCATGGGGCTTAACATTAATATAATAATAATAGCCAATATTCTAGGGTGACTCACTTCTTTCTCAGGATTTCTAATAGGCCTTACAGTATACCAGAAACTTCTCTGAGGTCCCATGAGTTTGTGGGTCCCAGGACCAGCTTGTCCTGGACGCAGTGAGCCTATAGCTTGCACCTGCCATGCTCCATGAGCTTAGGCTTTTTCCCTTTCTTCCACCTCTCTGTGAATCACTAAAGCGAGTGTGTGTGTACTACCCAAGTCTGTGCGCAGATCTCTGTAACTCTCAGCACAGGTCCATTCAAAGTACTTTGTTATATCTATAATAGATAAAATTACAATCACCAAAAAGCAATAATAAATGTAAAATAATTGTTAAAATTGGTAAGACCTTATGTCTAACAAAATACTATGTAGTCACTAGATTTTTTTTCTTTTCTTTCTTTTTTTTTTTTTTTTTGTTTATTTTTTGAGACGGAGTCTTGCTCTTGTCGGCCCGGCTGGAGTGCAGTGGCACGATCTTGGCTCACTGCAACCTCCGCCTCCCAGGTTCAAGGGATTCTCCTGTCTCAGCCTCCTGAGTAGCTGGGATTACAGGTGCCCGCCATTACACCCAGCTAATTTTTTTTTTTTTTTTTTTTTTTGTATTTTTAGTAGAGACGGGGTTTCGCCATGTTGGGCAGGCTAGTCTCAAACTTCTGACTTCATGATCTGCCTGCCCCGGCCTCCCAAAGTGCTGGGATTACAGGCGTGAGCCACTGTGCCCGGCCACTAAAATTTTTAATTCACTAATTTACTCATTCCACAAATATTTTTTGAGCGTGAAATATGTGTCCTCACCTTGGCTAGAATGACTATAGTGAGAAAGGCATATATTCTAACTTCTGATGCTTCTGGTGCAGTGGACTGGTCGATAATAAACAGAAGAACAGGTGAAATGAATATGAGAGCCCTTATAGGGCCATAGTGAAAATAATCAGACAGAGAATGAGAAAGACAAGACAAGCCTATTGTTCTCGGGGCGCTCAGAGATGGGCTCATCTAGAAGGCAGTGAGTGTCTTCAGTCTGAGACTTAAAGGATGAGAAAATCCAGCGAAGAATAGAGCAGTAAAAAGGACAAGGGAATAACAAAAGAGCCCAGAACCTAGAGACCACTGGAATGTTCAAGGAGCCAGTAGTCAGTGTGGCTTGTATGTGTTGATGGGAAAAGGCATGAAAGTATCTGAAGTGGAGGCACAGCTTAGGCCACGCTAGACCTGCTGGGGAGAAAATGCTACAATGTTTACCATCATAGAAAAAGGTCCTAAAATGCTTTCTATAGATTTAATGCATTTAATCTTCACAACAACCTCATGAAGGAGGCACTGCTATTGTGCCCGGTACAGACGGGGAAATGGAGGTTCTCAGAGTAAGAAACGTGCCTAACCGAGTGATAACCCGGCACTATACGTGGTAGAATCAAAAGCGTGTTCACACAAAACTTGTACACAAATGTTTATAGCAGCACTATTCACAATAGCCAAAAAGTGCAGACAACCCACATGGCCTGGGTAATCATCCACACAATGCGATATTATTTAGCCATATAAAGGAATAAGATTCTGATATATGCTAGAATATGAATGATTTGAAAACATCACACTAATGAAAAAAGCCAGAATGATATTGTACGATTCCACTTATATGTAAACTTCAGAATAACCACGTCCATACAGACAGAAAGGAGGTTAGTGCTTGCAGGGGCTTGGGGGACAGCAGACATGGAGAGTGACTGCTACTGGGTACGGGGTTTCTTTCGAGAGTTAGGAAAATGATCTGCAATTAGTGGTGATGATTTTATAACTCTGTGCATATAACAAAAACCATTGAATTGTGTATTTCAAGGGGGAGAGCTTTATGACACATGAATTATATCTCAATAAAGTCATTACTCAGAAACGAAAGAAACGTGTTCAAAGTCACAGAGGCAGTGACAGTTCTTGGATTTGGAGCTGGCAATCAGGCTGTGATTTGTGCTCATTTTTACTGTGCTGTGCACCGTCTGTTCCTTCTGATAACTGGAGAGAGGCTTGATTTTTACCCGACGAAGAAAAATAATTCCCTGCTCTGCAGATGAAAACTTCTGTGATGCATGGATGTTTTTAAAATTAATTTTAATCAGTGCAGCGAGTTGGAGATTTGTGGAAGATAGTGTTTGTGCTGTCTTCATGGAGCATTATCATTAATAAGCTGATTTTACAGTTTTTTTTTTTTTTACATGAACACAGGCATGATAAATTCCTAGTTAGAAATTATATAAGACTGGATTAAAATGTCCACATATCAAAACTCATATGTGTATGTTATCATATGCCTACACATAATGAATGCTTAGTGGCTGATGGTCTTGGAGACACATCCCATGTATTTGGCATAGAATGTTCAAATATATTTGGCAAAGAAGAGTGGCCCGTAGGTTGCACCTGCATGAATAAAGGCCATTGAGTCAGAGGAACCTGAAGCCGTTTCCTGGGTCTTCCACTGACAAGTCTTTGATGTTAGACAAGTTAACTCTCCAGAGCCTCAGTTTCCTTATGGGTAAAACTGGTATATTAGTAGTGTCTAGTTTATTCAACTGCTCAAAATGTAATGGCTTAAAATGATCATTTATTGTCTCCCTTGGTTCTGTGGGCTATCTGGGCTCAGCCACCCAGATTCTTCAGATACTTCCTATGTGATTGCAGATGTTTCTTTTCTTTTTCTTATTTTTTCTTTTATTTTTGAGATGGAGTCTTGCTCTGTCACCCAAGCTGGAGTGCAGTGGCATGATCGCAGCTCACTGCAACCTCAATTGCAGATATTTCTTATCTAATGGTGGCTAAGGCTGCCTTCTTCTGAAGGCTGGGCTGGGTTGATGTCCACTGTGGCTCACAGACATGGCAGTTAATGCTGACCCTTGCTCCTACACATGTTTGTTCCCTAGTTCTAGTTTATAAACGTTTGGGTTTGGGGCAGATTAACTTCTCGTAGCCTCAGTTTCTTCATTAGTAAATGAGTAGTAAAAGTTAATACATAGAATAGTTAAGAGCAGCCACCTTGCAGGGTTGTTGCAAATGTTAAACACAATGATCCACAGGTTGTACATGCCTGAACATCCTAAGCCCTTAATAAAGTTAGCTGTTGTTATTTTTTATTATGATGACAACGAGATAATACAATCAAAATACCTCTTGCTGTGCCTTACATGGAGAAAGTGTTTAACAGGTTGTAATTATGAGATAGAGCCTTTTGCATGTGTCATATAAGATTGTCACATGTGGTTTGGTGAAGACGGATCATAGGTCCTAATGTCCTTGCTCCTTTGTTTTCCTAAGGGAAAGTTAACAGAGAAGGCTTACTTAGCTGAGAAGTGACTATGGGCTGGAATTTTACTGAAGATGAAGTAATTCTGTTATTGTACCAAAATCCATCTGTTCAAGATGAAAGGCATGGCAGATTTAGCCTTATGTGCACAGTCCCTGACCTTGAGATATCTTTCCTAAAAGCTGCAGGTGCTTTTTCTTCTGGAAATATTTAAATGTGTCCCCTTTATATCAATAATAGGTGTGTTAATGGAGGTGGTCAGGGCAGGCAGGGGACAGGCTGGGTGACATGTGTTCTGGCCTTCTCAAATGGCTGTCACTCTATAAAAACACAGTGTAATTTGTTAAATGTCAAGTAGATTAATATGTCAGACCTGGGAACATTTGCCTTGTAGCATTGTAGCATTTAGATAATTGAATACTGTAATAGCTCAGCATCTTGCTTCAAGTTAAAATATCGGGATTTATATGATTCTTAGCCACAAAACCATTTTTCAACAGCTTAAAAAATCTTCCTAATAACTAGAAGATCTTGTCTTGGTCCTTACTCTGTCCAAGAATTTTTGAAGCAGACCAGCTCCTGGTAACAGATGTATTTAGCCAGAATAATATGCACATTATCAGGCAAAGATGAATAGCTATTTAATGGAGCTCCAAATGACTTCAATCTATAAAGCTCAGTGTGGGTCAGAAGCTTTACCTGGCTGACCCTGTAGGTGCTGAATCCTGCAGCCTGACTTTGGAGAAGTCTCAGGGGCTGGGACCTGAAACTAGGAAAGATCTCTCCACCCCATGTAGCATGTTCTTTAATTTTTCCTTTGCAATGCGGATTGCTGATATAATTAAATAAATTTATGCAATTAATTTTTTTTCAGAAATTGCAATCTAAATATAATATTAGTTGGAAAAGTGAATGAAGTGAAAGAAGCAGTCAGTTAGGGATGGTAGTGAACTGAAAGGCATGCAGTCCAACTAAAAAGAAAGGCTGGTGCTCACTTGCTCTTAGTTTAGTGTTGCTATAAAGGAATGCCTGAGGCTGGGTAGTTTATAAAGGATGAAAAGGTTTATTTGGCCTACAATTCTGATGACTGGAAAGTTAAAGCTTGGGCATTTGCATCTGGAAAGGGCCTCAGGCTGCTTCTATTCATGGGTGAAGTTGAAGGGAGGCTGGTGTGTGCAGAGACCACATGACAAAAGAGAGAAACTGAGGAAGGCAGACTCTCCTGCAAAGTAAGAGAGTGAGAACTCACTCACCCCCACCCAGGGAGGACATTCATCTATTCGTGAGGGATATGTCCTGTATTAGTCCGTTCTCACACTGCTGATGAAGACATACCCAAGACTGGGTAATTTATAAAGAAAAAGGTGTTTAATGGACTCACAGTTCCACGTGGCTAGGGAGGCCTCACTATCATGGCGGAAGGCAAAAGTCACATCTTATGTGGTGGCAGACAAGACAGAATGAGAGCCAAGTGAAAGGGGTTCCCCTTTGTAAAACCATCAGATGGTGTGAGACTTATTCACTACACAAGAACAGTATGGGAGAAACCACCTCCATGGTTATCTCCCACCAGGCCCCTCCCACAACATGTGGGAATTATGGGAGCTACAATTCAAGATGAGATTTGGGTGGGGACACAGTCAAACCATATCATGCTCCCAGGGCCTAAACACCAACAGGCTCCATCTCCAACTCTGGGGATCAAATTTCAACATGAAGTTGGCGGGGGTTGGTGGGGCAACATCTAAACCAGAGCACTTGCAGTCAGCTGTTTTCATGCAGTAATATAGGTCCAGTGTGAATTAATCTGTGCTTCAAAAGGAAGAAGGAAACACTATTTTTACACGCAATATTCTGATATTTAAATGTTGATGATGAATTCGATTTTTTAAAAGTACACACTGTTCTAGGGAAACATAGATTTGGCTCTGCACTGCCACTTTGCAGAAAATAAATATCTGACCTAATATTTGTCTCTAAGGTTGACATTGGGTTGAAATGGAAAAGACCCTTCCCTTGTGGCCCACTGTGTCTCCAGACACTAGCCCAATATACATGTATTAAACAAATGAATTTGACTAATTAAACACCACCATGCAAATAGTTGGCATCCTTGGGTAAACAATGATATTTATTCTAGGGAAGAAATGTGAGAGATGCTATTTATTTCTAGCCATGAATTGCTTACATTTATTTCCAAGCTATTTCGGGTTTGTTTATGATTTCTTATTATGAAACAAAATGAGACAAGTACATATAGGTTGCAGGTGCAGAATCATTACAGGAAGGATAACTCAGCTTTCAAAAACCACACAAGAGGAGAATGCACCATTACAGAGTTCATTGTCAATCTTTGCAACTTCAAGGTTAGAAAAAAAAGGATTGACGTATTTTCTTTTCCATTAACTAAGACATTTACTAAGTAGCCTTTTAGAAAACCTTTAACTTTTGCCCCCAGGATGAGTGCAGCATGAATTGAAATCTGCACAAAAATAATGTTGGACAAACCACAAGAATGTCATTAATATCATTAGTCTCTAACCCTCTGTAAATGTCAGTGCTTTATCTCCATTAGACATCACTTATCCTTTGGAAAATGAGATCAAAGGAAGTGTGAGGAAACACACAAAAGCCCAGAAATAGGGGTGCAAGAATTAATGCATTAATTATGAGTTCCTGAGAGGTTCTGCTGAAAGAAACACTGGGATTTTCTGCTCTCTCTCTCTCTCCTTGGCTACCTGTATTATCTCTCTATTCCCTGCACAAACATGTCTGCACACCTATCAATGCAATGGTATTGCTGTTGCCTAGTGAGTTCCTATAAATGCATTTGTTTGTATCCTTGTGAATCTTGTTCCTGCAGAGATAGTGTGTGGCAGCCTGTTCATTCCAGCACTTTCTGTAACATCTGCTGACACAATTGCCTTTTTCTACATATAACTGGATATTGTGGCATCTCCCCACTCTGTCATTCCTATCACCACACTGCTGTGGTTGAGCTCAGGTTTCCATTCCTGAACTTTGTCTCTGTGGGTTTGATCCTATGTGACTTGAAACTTAAGTGGGTGATGGCTGACCACAGAGATTAAACCAGGGAACTGGCTTCTCTCTCCTTTCAACCTTCAGGAACACCCAGGTCCTGATGTGGCAGTCTCGCCAATGCACCTTAACCTAGCAGTTTCTCGTTGTCTGAACTAGTATCCTGGGTTCTGTGTCCCACATCCAAGAAAATTAAGGAACTCGGACACAAACTTGGGGTTGGAGCAAAAGTGTAATACATGAAAGAAGAAAGCTCTCTGCAGTGGAACGGGGAGTGCAAGTGGATTGCCAGGTTGCAGATGAATTCAAAAGCTTTTTTTTTTTTTTTTTTTTTTTTTTTTTTTGAGATGGAGTCTCACTCTGTCACCTAGACTGGAGTGCAATGGCACAATCTCAGCTCACTGCAACTTTTGTCTCCCGAGTTCAAGTGATTTTCTTGCCTCAGTCTCCCAGGTAGCTGGGATTACAGGCACATGCCACCACACCCAGCTAATTTTTATATTTTTAGTAGAGACGGGGTTTCACCATATTGGTCAGGCTGGTCTCGAACTCCTCACCTCAGGTGATCTGTCTGCCTCGGCCTCCCGAAGTGCTGGAATTACAGGCATGAGCCACTGCACCCGGCCTCAAAAGCTTTTTGCAAGAAACTGCTCTCCTCCCTGTAATTGTTTGGGTAACTTTTCTTATCACTAAAGTTGCCTGTGCAAATCCCCTTCTCTTATGCGGCTGTGGGTACGTCTCTAGGCAAGCACAAAGCACAGCTTCTCTTGTTTGTATAACTGTGGGTTTGTTTTAGGTAAGCCGCCTCCTCCCTGTGCAAGTTCCCATCGTGTATATGCCTGAGAAGGGGCGGAACCTTTTTCCCGGAGCTCACTAATTACACAAAGAACAAAGAGATTATGTGCTGGACCTCGTTTGCTTATCTGTCCGGGTGCAGCCTGAGTTTTTTCCCAGGTTTTATTTCTGCCTGTTGCTGTGATTCTTCAGGCAGACTGCTTCCACAGTCTGACTTTTTCCCGAATGATTTTTCTTTTCCTTCTCCCTCACTGATATCTGACTGTGCATTGCTGGCTCTGTAGCCTTGGGCTGGCTTCCCTGAGCTCCCATGTCCTCACAAACAACAGGGATTATCACATCCACCTTGTAACGTGTTTGGGGATGTAAAGACAGATAACCTGGCAGGGTGCTTACATGTGCAGTTGTTCAAAAAACATTTGCCAGTTGCCCATGTGTAAGGTGGGGGGAAAGGTGAGATACAATTTTTTTCTAATTTGCTCAATTGAGAAACACCTTCATGATTTTTTTTGTCATTTATGTACTACCTCATCACACTGACTTGCTTTTTTGTTTGTTTCCTCAAAAAACGTATTTTAAGCCCAGGGCGGTGGCTCATGCCTGTAATCCCAGCACTTTGGGAGGCTGAGGCGGGTGGATCATGAGGTCAGGAGATAGAGACCATCCTGGACAACATGGTGACACCCCGTCTCCACTAAAAATACAAAAATTAGCCAGGCGTGGTGAAGTGTGTCTGTATTCCTGCTACTTAAGAGGCCGAGGCAGGAGAATCACTTGAACCCGGGAGATGGAGGTTGCAGTGAGCCGAGATCGGCCACTGCACTCCAACCTGGGCGACAGAGCAAGACTCCGTCTCAAAAAAAAGAAGAAGAAGAAGAAAAGAAAAACATATTTTAAAAAGAAGCTTGCTGTCATTACTGAACATGGAAAATCACCCCCAATTTCCAAATTTACAAAATGCAGATGTGATTAAAAATAAAATGTGGTTAAATTTAAAATAGAAAAAACAATGCAATACGTTTTTAGAGAAGTGCATATCTGAAAACAATTTCTTCAAGGAAAATGGAACTATTGACAATCCCTGGGAGACACCACGAGAGGCTCCTGGTGAGTGGGGGAGTTCCTGAGTGCCCTGGGTGCGGAGTCTACAGGTCTGAGACAGAACAGCCCTGCTCAGGTCAGAGGACAGCTGTGATGAGTGAGCGAGGTGGCCATCCTGCCTTGCCCTGGACCTTGTGTAATATTTTGCTGCGTTTTGAGGATAAGGACAAGTGGTAGTCTGATGTGGATTAGGACATAGGTTTCCTGTGGCTCCCAGAAAAAGGGACACACAGAATTGTAGTCCCTGCCCAGCTGTAGCCAACACCCAGGTCATCTGTCACCAGGCCCAGGTGAGAGAGCAGGTCTGTGCAGGCCTCACCACCCCTTCCTGTTGACTCCACCTTCAAGGATCCTCTGGGAAGTGTTTTTTTTTTTTTTTTTTTGAGACGGAGTCTCGCGCTGTCGCCCGGGCTGGAGTGCATGGCCGGATCTCAGCTCACTGCAAGCTCCGCCTCCCGGGTTCACGCCATTCTCCTGCCTCAGCCTCCGGAGTAGCTGGGACTACAGGCGCTGCCACCTCGCCCGGCTAGTTTTTTGTATTTTTTAGTAGAGACGGGGTTTCACCGTGTTAGCCAGGATGGTCTCCATCTCCTGACCTCGTGATCCACCCGTCTCGGCCTCCCAGAGTGCTGGGATTACAGGCGTGAGCCACCGCGCCCGGCCGGGAAGTGTGTTCTTAACCGTCCTCCAATCCTGGTCTCTCCCTGTACCCTGGGGAGGAGGCTGTGAGAACATCAAGGTAACCGGACAACTCTTTGCACACCCCCCGGGGCAGAGTACCTGGCAACAGGACTTCCCAAAACAGTTAGGAGGCCCCACGAAGCCGCGCTGACACTTTGGGGGCTTCCGCCTAGCGCAGGGTGGGGCCAGTGGGCAGGACCCTCGCCCCACAGGCTCCTCCCAGAAAGAGCACGATGCGCAGGGGAGGGGCTGCACTCTCCTGGTGTTTGCCTATTAGCAGGAACCATCAGCGGACAAGACACCCCCGTTTCCCGGACTCCTAGGGGCAGAGCCCAGTGAGAGGGGAGGCACCACCTCTTCACCTCTTTGCAGGACTTTGCCTAGTTCGGGGCGGGTAGGTCCGGGCTTCTTTGCCCCACAGGGCTCTAAGGAGGAGAAGGGGCACACTTCTTTGTGACGTTACTAGAGATGGGCGTGGCCAACGGAGAGACCTCTGCCACAGTTTTCTGAAAACTGACCAGGGGTGCTCACTAGGCTCCCGGGGGCAAGCGTCGGGAGGGATGAGCACCCTCTCTGTGGGGCATTTGCTCCGCTGGGAGGGGCTAGTTGTCCTCCTGAGATCTCCAGTTCACAGGCTCCAGGCTGCAGCTCCTGTAGGAGGGGCTTTGTTGGGGGGACCTTCTCTTTGCAACTTTTGCCCAGGGCTGGGCAGGACTGGCTGTCAGGCTCTGCCCAGGCGGGTCCCCATCACTTTGCTGGCTTTCTCTTGATGCCGCTGGGGTCAGGGGCCAGGGTTGGACCCCACAATCTTGGGCTACAGGAAGTGCTGGTTAGGAAAGGGTGGAGCCTGCCCGCTTTACTGGGGGGCTTAGCGCTGAGCTTGGTGGCTGGACAAGGTCCCACCCCTCAGCCCCCTTGGGATCAGTGTCTGGTGAGGTGGCGGGGGGCACCACCGCCTTCCGTTCTTTGCCTAATTCTGGGAAAGGCTGGTGGACTGGGCTCAGCGCCCTAGGCCCCTTGGTGGAGGACTGAGTAGGGGAGGAGACTGAGTAGCCCAGCTGCTCCTGTGAGGAAGTGGCGCTCCTTAACTGTTAGAGGAGTGACTGCAGTTAGAAGAGGTCAGTCTGAAGTGCTTCCCTCCTCGCAGTCGGCTGTCTGCTGAGAACAACCTTTTCTTGGAGCTTTTTGTCTTTGGGCTCTTTGGTGGTCCTAGGCAGGAGGGCCAGGGTGTTTAGGATGCAAAAGTAAACAGCATCCTCCTTCTTCCCTGGAATTCTGAGGTCCCCAGCCGCAGCGCCTTCTAATCTCCACATTGCAGAGCCTTCTGCGGGTTTCTTTCTGTTTTATGTCCAGAAAGTTTTGTTCTTACTAGTGGGAGAAGAGGAGGAGAGTGAGCTTTTATTTTCTACACCTTAACTGGAAGCCTGGTTGAGATGAGAAGCTTCTTAACCATACCCAGCTGACGGGGGAAAAGAAGGCCGCTCAGCCTGGCTAAGTAACGTGCTCAAAGTCCCTCAAGTGATGACGGACTGGGATTCCATACCACCACTATCCAGTGTGAAAACCCAGCCCTTTAAAATGCATTGTGTTGTTTTGCTGCTTAATGTTTAAGGAAGTGTGTTTTGTCCACATCTAGAATCAAATTAAAATCAAAGTAGAAGGGATGCTTACAATTCGGGGAGGATTAATATTTTGAACGTAACATATCTGTCTTACCTCTAAGTTCTATGGGGAAAGGCAACCTTCATCTCATACGTTTGCAGGGTTTTTATTCAGAAAAACACCTTTGTATATCTTGGTTGAAAAAGATACAAACTTTTGGGCACAGTCTAAATTGAGTAGGTCACTATGATGAGCTGAATTGCAACCTCCTCCGCCAATTTATATATTGAAGCCCTAATTCCCCAGTACTTTAGAGTGTGAATGTATTTGGAGATAGGGTCTTTAAAGAGGTAATTAAGGTACAATGAGGTTGTTAGGGTGAACCCTTATCCAGTACGACTGGTATCCTTGTAAGAGGAGATGAGGACACAGACATGCAGAGAGGAAAGACCATCGGAAACGCAGGGAGAAGACACCATCTGCAAACCAGGATGGGGGTCTCAGAAGAAATCAACCCTGCCAACACCTGAGCTTACACTTCCAGCCTCCAGAACTCTGAGACAATAAATTTCTGTTGTTTTACCCAGTCTGTGGTCATTTTTAAATGGCAGCCCTAGCAAACTAAAACAGACATCTTTTTAAATAAGTAGGGAGAAAAGCCAGAGAATGGAATGGTGCTGTCAAGAGGACATGGAGAAGAAAACTCTTCAACCCAGGAGGACCTAGAAACACGGAGGTGGACCTGGATGTGCCGCCATTTATGATGGCACTAGAGCCACTGGCTTCTCTCTTGCTCGCTCTAGCTGTCTTTCCTTAAGCTCTGGGAAAGTGGTATTAAGCTCTCCATTTCCAGGGCCCTCATTCTATATTTTGCCCCAAAGTGGTCACTAAATCCAGTTTGGTCGGCATTAGGTAAGTAGCTCTTTGGGTGACTGAGTGGGGAGGAGTGATGTCCGATAAACATCAAGGCATAATGGGCAGAGCCACAGGAAACAGGACATGGCATGGAGCGAGCTGTGGCTGGTCCAGAGCAGGTGCAGGTGGTGTGGTGGGGAGGTGTGTGTGTGCAGCGCGCAGCTTGCCACTACGAAAGCTTTTCACTTGAGCTACCATGTGCGGACATTGAAGAAAGGAGAGCTGAAAGACATAGGGAGCATCTGGCTTATACCTATGAACTTATAATTCCATAAAATTTTTATTTTACTTTTAAACCAACACCCCTCCCCTTTCCAAGAACCACTCTTGGTTATCAGTGTACTGGTTGTTAATATGAACCTTCTTCCAATAACTGCATGTAATTAAAGATAATGATCCATTTCTTCACGGATACTCTGTGTTAAAATGTTAACAAATTTCCCACCAAAATTTCTTCCCCTCCTACTTTTCCTGAAAGAGAGAAATTTCACATATTTTGGAACCTACAAAGGCTTTTCTTTTTTGGTATCTGGAATTTAGTCTTCCGTTGGCAAAATCATCTTAGTTATTCTAGGACTATCGCGTCTTAAATTCTAGCCATGGAGATCAGCTTACACAGTGCTTCCCAGATTGTTGTGGTCCTATCACTAGTGTTGTGTAAAGTCATTTTGTATGGGAAAATAAAAACTAAAACTTTGGTGGTGACTCGTTTATTTTAAATGTTTTAAAATTATTTTCAATACATCAAAATTATTTTTTCATAAATTGCAGTTTAGGATCAAGCTAAGTTTAAGAATCAATAAATTGAATAAAAAATTAAATAAAAACAGTACAGGTGTAAAGAGTAAATACAATTTTAAAATAAGAGACTTACTTCTCCCTGTTGAAAATAAGAAAAATAAAGAAAGAGATACCTCCTTCCTTTTGTTGGAGCACTTTAGAGATTTCCTAATTGTAATTGTTTTTCTCTGTCTCTTTGAAATGTATATAAATCTCTTTAAAAGTTAAAGAAGTCTTTTCCACCTTTATGACAAAAAATGTCTTTTCTTATGAACCTGGGACTCATCCTTTTGGAATATAGTTTTCAAGGAAGATGGCTACCCTCTTTCCCAGCTTCTGTGAAAAGGTAGGAGCCTAACTTGCATAATCTCCTTACTCTAAGTTGCAAAACCATCTCCTGTCATAAAGATAGAAAACATGTATTTTTTTCTGTATAAAGCCAATTAGGTAACACAGATAGTAACCTCAATTACTCGGTGAATTTAGAATAAACTATGTGTGACAAATGGTGCTGTTAGGTCCTTTACTTCAGAACTAGTTATTATTTATCTTGAGAACATGTGTAACGAGTTGTATTGCTTTGACTATATAAAAGGGTGAGATTTCTTTCTGTCTTTGCAATATCTTAGCAGATTGCCTGTGATATGTATCACATTCTGGTTTAACACGTATTCAGTAATCAAATGATAAAACTGCATTTTCTTTCTTCTACTATCTTTATGGGGAGGTTTTCTGGGTTGACCAGATATTTTGTTTTTAAATGTGCTTTCCCAACACTGGTGATACACACCTATCAAAAACTGCATATGCAGGTGAGATGTAGATTATCAATGGCTGGGAAACACTGAGCTAGAGAAAGACAAAATACTCCAGCGAGACCCCTAAGCATTTGGGTGTCTGTTTTACTGGGTTGCCTCTGGCCTGTTGGTCTATTTGTCAAAAAGTGACTGTCAGCATTTCCTCAAATGTTCTGAAACAATTAGATTTTTTTCCACAATAAGAGCGAAGGAAAGGGGGAAAATATTGGCATTGGTCCATTGTCTCTCTCTCTTTTTTTCTTTTGAGATGGAGTCTCGCTCTGTGACCAAGGCTGGAGTGCAGTAACGTCATCTTCGCCCACTGCAACCTCTGCCTCCCAGGTTCAAGTGATTCTCCTGCCTCCGCCTCCCATGTAGCTGGGATTGCAGTTGTGTACCACCACGCCTGGCTAATTTTTGTATTTTCAGTAGAGATGGGGTTTCACCATCTTGGCCAGACTGGCCTTGAACTGGCTGGCCTCGAACTCCTGACCTCAGGTGATCCACCCACCTCGGCCTCCTGAAGTGCTGGGATTACAGGCATGAGCCACCACACCCGGCTGATTCATTGTTTCTTTTCATAGATTCTGAAATCCGAGGGCAGTTGAGGGTAAACAGGTGTACATCCTTTCATCAACCTTTTCTGGAAAACAGACGGTAATATAGAACCAGTGACGGGAGTGTTGTATCTTTGGCTTCTCAGAGATTTCTGAGAAGTGCTAACCAGTTTTATGTCAGAAAGATTGATGTGTGCTTACCCAAGGGGCCAGGGAACATTTAGAAGTATCTTACAAAAGGCTTTCCACTGCTCCCAGGCTGCATGATGCATTTACATCACAACCTAATGCCTCTGGGGGAGTTCTAGCAATGAACCTATTGTTTGCCTTATAGTGGTTGCTCTCCTCACAGTTAAGTCCTAGGTGAGGTAACTTTGGATTTAATGGTGAGGAGAGCAACCACTAGGTGATTGATTAGGTACATCTCAGCAGATCTTTTTCATAGGTTTGCCAGGAAACAAGGCCTTTTTCATCAGAGCAATCATCTTATTCAAGAAACAGCAATGATGAGTAGTCATCTAGAGGTGATGGAGATGAGAAGGAAATGCTAGTCATCATTAGTTATGAAAGAAACAATGCCTGCAGTCCAATACACAGACTAAATCTAGACCCAATTTTTCTTCCTGTAAAAAGGGATGTCATATCTAAAGGTCAAGATCAATTGTGAGGAAATGTGTGAAGGCACTTAGACAAACTGCATTAAGGTAGGCTATTGATCCATAAACTCAGCTTTTTCTGTGTGTGTGTTTTTTTTTTTTTTCTGAGTAGACATTTACATTTAGATTCTCTTGACAATTGGTATAAAACCTGTTCTCTTTATAAAGTTTACCCTCCTTTTAACCCCACAGATACTTCAGTAACTTTTAACATTTCAACCTTTAAGAATGAGGCAAAACCCCAAATAAGTCAACACTAGAGCTTATTAGCTGTTTCAATATTTTAGTGATGAAAGAGTAATAAATACTGTTAAATAAATGGCTTGGTTATACATAGGTTTCATTTGCATTCTCCATATTAGTACTTTCCTAACAGGCAAAACTGAGTTATGTGTTCTACACTTTGAAAATAGACAACATTGTCCATGACTAGGAACTAAATGTTTAAAGCACAGGAATTGCTGATAATTCAGAAGTTTATATCTTTTCTAAAATGAACTTACACTCATATTTTATAATCAACTTTTCCTGACCTGGCCAAAATAATTTGGCTGTATTTTCAACATCTCAGAGATAACAAAGAAGGGGTTAAAATACTTGTAGATTTATTACTACCAAGTCATTATCATATGCAAAAAGGCAACTCCCAGAAGAAATAAAAATCATTAATAAGCCCATGAAAAATCATTTATCATTGACCAAAAAAATCAATTAAACTAAATAAAAGAATAATGAAAAAAGCTTTTTACTTTAAGTCATGGCAGTTTAGGTAATTTTGGGATGATTCTCAGAGAACTCTCCCATTAAGGACAACAAAAAATAACAAATGCAAATAGCAGCCAATGGTTTATTAATAAAGGATTCCCAGGTTAGTATCCAGGGTTGTACAGAGATCCAGGGAAGGAATCCTGGACTTTGAGGCCCCTCTTCCCTGCAGGCCAATTCCAGAGGAATTAGCTGGAATGCTGAGGTCTGAGAGGTACATTGAACATCTGGTGTGACTAGGGAGAAAAGGAATGGTATTTAGGGAGTGGCTGGATGGGGGATTGATGGACTGACACTGTATTTTGGGATTCCCCAGGATAACACCTCAGGGGTAAATGTGAGCCACAAATAGGTAGTCCCTCACAAAGACCTCATCCCAGTTTGAAATCACCCCAACTGCAGAAATACGATAGAGTTCATATTAGCTTGCAGGTGCCCATGGGTGACTTACAGCATTACATACAATTTCTCTCTGAAAGAAAAAAAAATTCATCCTAGCATTTCAAACAATTTTGAAGAAACGTAGTCCCCCACAAATAAAAATTAATAGGTTTGTGAACAAACCAAAACACTATAGATGAAAACCAGCAAACACCAACACATGATAGAAACATATAGATTAAATCCACAAGGCCTCTGCATACCGTAATTGCTACCCACAGGCTTCAAGACAACTATACATTTATGTTACGTAAAATAAAAGATGAGACTGAAAATTACAGCAGAGGAATGGAAACTATTTAAAAAGCACCTAATACTATAAAAGTTTTTGAAGTAAAAACAAACAAACAAAAGGCAAAATGTAAAACTTAGTGGATTAATTTAAGGACAAATTAATTATTGAAGAGAAAATTAGTGGACAAGAAGATGCATCAGGGAAAAAAGTCTAGAGTAAACACCAAGAGGCAACAGGATGAAAAAGAAAGGAGGTTAAAATAAGAACTACAGAGGATACAGTTAGAAGTTCTAACATTTACAAATTTATATTTTTAAAAGCACAGAAGCAATAAAATGAGTCAGAAGCAATATTTGAGGAGCTAATGGCTGAGGACCTTCCAAAATTGATTAAAGACATCAAGAAAACCAAGGAATTCCTATGAACTCAAGAAAAACTATTTTTATAAAGGATCCACAGCCAAGTCCATTACAGTAAAAGTACTAAAATTCAGAAACAATTAAAAGATTTCAAATGAAGCCAAAGAAAAAGACAGATTACCTTCATAGGAACAACAAATAGACTGACATCTGACTTTTCAACATAAACAATGGAAGACAGTAAACAGTGAGATGATATCTTTACATGGCTGAAAAAAATGTCAATCAAGAACTCTGTAACCAGTGAAAAATATCCTTAAAAATTTTGAAATAAACGTATTTTAGACAAATAACAGATAAAAAATTTATCACAGAACCACAGTAATGAAAAGTCTACTGAAGACAGAAATAAAAATGATCCCAGATTTTAGGTTAGAGGTGCAAGAAACAACAAAGAGTCGAAAGGGTAAAAATGCGGGTCTACATTTCAATGAATAATGACCATGTAAAACAAAAATGAAAATGGCTTGTGGGATTTAAATACATGTAGAATTAAAATACATGTAGAATTAAAATACAAGACATAAACAACATTTATGTCAGGAGGTGAGTACATGGAGATAAACTGTTCTAAGACCCTTTTATGGTCCTAGAAGATATGAAAATTATCAAAACATATTCAACTTCCATAAATCAAACATGCTTTTTAATGTCTTGGGTAACAATTAAAAATATAGCAATAGAATATAGAAGGGAATATTAAAAGTAATGGAATTAATATGGGAAACAGAATAATAAAAATTTTGCACTATAAAAGAAGGATAAAAAAGAAATGAAACAAAACAGACTAGACAGATACAAAGCACATGATAAAATGGCAGTATAAGTTTATATTGGCAAACATATAACCTGTGAACAGACTAAACTGTTCAATTTAAAGATACTGATTTTCACTGTGAGTTAAAGAGAAAAACAAACTAAATGCTGTTTATAAAAATCCATAAAAATGGGAGTGGCCTTTGGGAGATTTTATGGTGCTACTAATACTCACCACCATTTTGTTACATAGGTAAACTGTGAATATCACTTTGTGATAATTTAATGGACAACACATTTTTGTTCATACACATTTTTTGCATGTTTATTCTACATCAAAGTATTTTAAGAAAAAATTCTATATAATGTTAAATTCTAAAATTGTCAATGATTTAAAAAATGGAAAAATGTGCTAAAAATGTGCAAATAATTGTGTCTCTTACACTGAACCACTTGTTCTATATATTTTCCCAGTGTTTCTGGAGTATATTTGATCATATATATTTTCAAAATAAACGTTAACATTTATATATCCTTTGAATTAACAATTATTTCTCAGGACTATAATCAAGGATGTGAGTAATGATATTAGGTTGGAAATTATCAAGAACATTGTATATTTTAGAGAATAATTAGAATAAAATACAATAGGAGATTAGTTAAGCACATTGTGACCTTAGCACATATTGGAATATTACTTATTAAAACTACATTGAAAAGTAATTTTAAAAACGTAAGAATTTTTCAAAATATACCATTAAATGAAAAAATAATCTATAATAATAACAGCAAAAGGAAAGACTAGCACGGTCTTTATGGTGTGTCAAGCAGTGTTCTCAGCATTTAATATTAACATTCTAGTCTCCACAACAGTTACATGAAGCAGGTACTGTCATCCGCACTGAACAGGTGATGACACGTGAAGTATGGAGAGGATGAGCAACCTGCCCAAATTTGCAAAACTTTCAGGTGGCACACTGCTGCCTCTCTGTAAACGAGCATATGCAATAGGGGCCAATCCCAGTTTCATCAACTATTATTTTTTTCTAGATAGATAGTATCAAATAAAAACAGATCTAAACTTAGGTAAAAAGACAGTTTACTGAAAACGATGATTTAAATAAGAACCAGCGGGATGAGGGAGAAATGCATATTGCAATAGGGAGGATCTTCCCATATGAGATTTGCAGGCATCTCAAAGGCCAGGCAGAAAGGGGACTTTTCTTTTAAAGGGAGGAGAAAACAAGGCTAGAAAGAAAAGGCTAGGCAGAAAGAGCGCTTTTCTTTTAGAGCAGTGGTTCCCCAACCTTTTTGGCACCAGGGACTGGTTTTGCAGAAGACAGTTTTTCCACTGACCAGGGTTGGGGAATGTTTTGGGGATGATTTAAGTGCATCACATATGTTATGCACTTTGATTCTATTATTACATTGTAATATAGAATAAACTAATTATACAACTCACCATAATGTAGAATCAGTGGGAGCCCTGCATTTGCTTTCCTGCAACTAGACGGTCCCATCTTGGGGTGATGGAGACAGTGACAGATCATCTGGCATTAGATTCTCATAAGGAGTGCAAAACCCAGATCCCTCGCATGTACACTTCACAGTAGGGTTTGCACTACTGTGAGAATCTAATGCTGCTGATGATCTGATAGAAGGCGGAGCTCAGGTGGCAATGTGAGCGATGGAAAGAGGCTATAAATACAGATGCAGCTTCCCTCACTCACCTGACAGTCACCTCCTGCTTTGCGACCTGGTTCCTAATAGGCCATGGATGGCCAAGAAGTTGGGGACCCTTGTTTTAGAGGGAGGAGTAAACAAGGCTAGAAAGAATTAGGTGTCATGGAGTGGGATGAGTCAGTGGATTGATTGGATGATTGATTAGGAATTACTTTTTTCCTGAGGTCAACTGAGATTCAGGAGGGGTTATTAGAAGCATTCTGAGTTCTAATGCTTAAAGGTGAGCCAAAATTTGTGACCCTGGGGAAGGAGAGAAACCTGACTAAATTTTGATCGAGTCAAATTCGTGGAATTTTTATCCAGACTGGTTGGTGGGGTCAAACGATTTGGCTAATCATTTACCAGACAATGAATGGGAATTTGGAGGATCTGTGTCTGCCCTTGTCATGGGAAAAAAAGAGGGTCATTTGTAAATTATATCTAAGTCATATGGGGAATGGCAGTTCTTTGCAGTAAACTCTAGGAGTCGGGGGCAGGGGGAATGGTTTGACCATTGCTGTTTTCTGAGAACATTTCCAATGTCCATGCAGTAAGACACATATGTACATGAGATTGCAGACCATGATAGGCAAAAAAGAAAATTGTAACATTAATTGCAAGTAGTCATTTGGGGTGATGGAATTACAGATTATTTTTCCGTTTCTTTCTTTTTTGTGCATGTATAGTTCTATCTGTGTGTATCTATCTATCTGTCTGTCTATCTATCTATCTATCTATCTATCTATCTATCTATCTATATCTATCTAGCTAGCTATCCATCCATCCATCCTATCTATCTTCTTTTTTTTTTTTTTTTTTTTTTTTTTTTTGAGACGGAGTCTTGCTCTGTGCCCCAGGCTGGAGTGCAGTGGCGCGATCTCGGCTCACTGCAAGCTCCGCCTCCCGGGTTCACGCCATTCTCCTGCCTCAGCCTCCCGAGTAGCTGGGACTACAGGCACCCGCCACCTCGCCCGGCTAATTTTCTTGTATTTTTAGTAGAGACGGGGTTTCACCGTGTTAGCCAGGATGGTCTCGATCTCCTGACCTCGTGATCCGCCCGTCTCGGCCTCCCAAAGTGCTGGGATTACAGGCTTGAGCCACCGCGCCCGGCCCCATCCTATCTATCTTCTATTCTCTCTCTTTCTCTCTCTCTGTCTGTCTCTCTCTCTCTTTACCATCAGCCTGTTTTAGGCTATTATATTATCAAATGAGAAAACAAATGTAATTAGGAACACAATGATCAGCACATAATAAGTAGGCAAATGTTATTTCTGGCATCATCATGTCCATAAAACTAAAATAATGTGAAAAAGTCTTTTTTTCCCCAAAGAAAAAAAGAGGAAAATCAGTATTCTATAGACCCTCCTACCAGAATTTCCTCTTATGAGAAAAGCAAAGCCCAGACCCTGAGTACTCCCTCTCTATCCTGATGACTGTGAAATTATTTGCAATAAATCTTCTCTTGGACATTAGGCGCATGTCTGGGGAAAGGCAGTGAAGACAGGAACATATTCCCATGACTATTGTCATGACTTGGCTAAGAAAGGTTCTTTACACTGGCAGGTGCAGGCTTGTCTCTGACAGAGCCCTGGTATTTTCTTCCATCCTGAGACCCTCGGGGAAGCCTTGGCTGTGTCATGGCACCATCTGGCCACCTGTGGATCTTTTCAGTATGCTTTGGAGATTGGTGCCAGTGATCTTTCTGTTCTGGCTGGCATTCCTGGAAGTATTTCAAGGGCTGGTTTTAGGAGCCCACATTCTGAAATGCCTGTCTCAGGGTTTTGTTTTCTTTCATTTTGTTCTAAATATTAGAAGGAAAATATTTCAAAGGTTGCTTGGATTTGCAGTCCTCACGAGGGAGATGAGTCTGAGAACTCAGTACTTTGTTCAGAAGTCCAGGAATGTGAATTCTAGGGAAAGTCTTGACACATATTAAGGAAGCTAACGAGAATTTTGTTCTTGGTCATATCACTTCAAGCTGATGTTGCGCAGCTGGCCACTTGGGACAGTGTCTCTACTTGGGCTTGAGTGAGTTCATAGCACAACTGGAAATGATGATCCAGGAGCTATCCCTGAAACCAAATGGGAAGTAAGAAAAGAATATGAGCCTGGACTTTGGAGCCAGTCAAATAATCCTGAGTTTATTCAAGTTAAATAATGTCTCTGTACCTCAGTTTCCTTATCTGTAAAATTGGTTTATTAATCTGCACCTACCACATGGGGCTCTGGTAAAGATTAAATGAATTATGACATGCTAAACGTTAGGATAGTCTACTGCCTGTAGTACGTTCTTATTATGTGACGGTCACTACTAAACCTAAGCATGTGAACAAATGGCCCCCAGTCAAGTAATTTTAAACAGTGTTATTTGTTGTACAATATCACATGTATCTCATATGTATACCTGAAAATTCCAGAGTGGTCACTGGTGCCTGTTTTCCTTTAGTATTTTTGTCTGTTTTTAACCCCACCCCAGACTGCTGAGCATTCATGCAGACTAAAGGTCGCTTTTAAAACATAACAAATGTGAGAGAGATCTTCCTGTTTTTATTTTTTAAATGGGAGAGTCTTTGGTGGTATAGCAAAGTATTTTATCATTCCTACTCATTTGAAAATGAGGTTGTATAACCCACTCTGATTGTATCTAAATAATTGCTGCTCCTGCCCCATTTCAGTGTCTGGAAAAGAGATAATTGGGTGCTGCACACTAAGAGCATGTTAACAAGGGCAGATTCGATGTAGCAAGAGGGGTTCTTTTACTAGACTAATTGAAAATATCAGTTGGTGATTGGAGGACATTGGCTCGTGACTTTGGGTAAGCACTTCTCACAATTAATAGTGACTAATGAAAACTAAATAGTACAATAAATCCTACCACTGATAGTCTAAGGGGAAAAGTCATTGGCCCGAACAACCCTCATTTAAGAACTTGGAAGCAGCACCAATAACAATTTTATAGGTGAGAACAGTAAAGCGTAAGGGTTAAAGCTTTATGGTGTAGCCAGACTGCCTCAGGTCATATATCATCTTTGTCATTTATGAGCTGTGTGACCTTGGGCAGGTTACTTAATCTCATTGGGCTTCGTGTCCCTCATGTATACACGATGGTTTATAACAATAGCACCAAGTTCATATGACCAAGCGTATGTTGCCTATGAATATTGTTAGGGAAGGTGGATCAGTCAGAAGGGCAGAAAACAAGTAGCACATTCAAAGACAGTAACTGGAATGAGTGAATATAGGGAATACTCACATAGGTGTGGACAAAATGAAGGGAACCAGTGAGAGGGGGCACAACACACGGGACCTTCTCCAGTGAAGCTGTCTTCACATGCAGGCTGGAAGGGCAGAAGTGGGCGAGATTGTCACACCTCGTGAGAGTGGTGGCCGTGAGAGAATGGCTACCCAGTGGTACTGTGCGCCTCCCCAGAACAACAGACATCACCAAACCATGACCAGCAGGGAGGGAGTAAGCAAAATAAATTCCCCGATCTCTCTGTGCTCTTGTCCTCCACAATTCTGCTGGCGTCTCCATTGACTAAACCTCATCAGAAGTCGAGAGAAAGGGAAGCCAGGTGATGCTGTACAAAGAAGTCAGTCTGCAGAGCACAGAAGAGGGCGGGGAAGGGTGAAAAGTGAATCTGGAGGGGGAGGTAGGAACTATCTAACCCAGAGGACAATCGTCTTCGTGAATTCAGCTATAATGGGCACGCAAGCAACACAAATAAATAGAGGAAATGTTGCCAATATAGTTGCACACTCTTTTCTAAGTGTTTCTCAATGGATGAAAATAGCTTGTACAATCCCTTCCTTGCTTCATAGGGGACCATTTCCTACAGTTCAGCTAAAAGCGGAAACACTGACAATTCTATCAAGAACAACATGAGCAGAAACACAAACAGCAGCTAGTATTTCTGTAATGCTTTATCATTTACAAATGCTGTAGTCCATTAAATCACAATGGAACCTCATCACAACAATGTTTTAGTTAGATATTTAGAAACATTTATAAATGAAGAAATGGAAGCATGGAGAGCTTACTTGGCTAACTAGAGGACATTATGTTAAGCAGAATAAGCCAGAAACAGAAAGTTAAATACAGCGTGTTCTCACTCATATGTGGTAGCTAAAATAAAAGTGTATTTCAAAGAGGTAAGAAGTAGAACAGAGAATAGCAGAGACTGGGAAGACCAGGTGAAGCGAGGGATAGGGAGAGATTCATTAAAGGATACAAAATTACCCAGATAAGATTATTATACATTATATGTATTGAACATCACTATGTATCCCATGAATATGTACAATTATGATGTGTCAATGAAAAAATAACATAAAAATTTCAAAAAGAAATAAAATAATGTTAGATCCAATTTTAAAAAAGACTACCATGTATTTTTTTAAAATGAGGTAACATTCATGTCACGTAAAATTAACTATATTAAAGTAAACAATTCAGTGGCATTAAGCAGATTCACAATATAGTACAACCACGTTGTAAATCTACACCCTTCCCAGTCTTAATTCCTGACGGTTTTAAGATACTGTGAGGTATTGTCTCATAACAAATCTTGTCATCACAGTCTTCATATATTCTGTCTACTCCCAAAACATCATAATGAGATATAAGTTTTAAAGTAATCAAGCAACTTGAATATCTTGCTGAAATAAAATTGTTGGCTGAAAAATTCTAGAAGTGTTTATGAGAGAAAAGTGAACATACATTAATTTTTTTTTTTTTTTTGAGACGGAGTCTTGCTCTGTCACCCAGGCTGGAGTGCAGTGGCGTGATCTCAGCTCACTGCAACCTCTGCCACCTGGGTTCAAGCGATTCTCCTGCCTCAGCTTCCCAAGTAGCTGGGATTACAGGCACGTGCCACCATGCCCGGCTAATTTTTGTATTTTTAGTAGAGACGGGGTTTCAGCATCTTGGCCAGGCTGGTCTTGAACTTCTTACCTCGTGATCCACCCGTACTGGCCTCCCAAAGTGTTGGGATTACAGGTATGAGCCACCGTGCCCGGCCTGATTTCTAATTTATACATCCCTACATCCAATTCATTTCCTCAGAATTGCCTTTAACGTGAAACCAAGGTAGGTGAGAAGAAACCTTTGCAGAAGTTCAACGAAAATGGGTCATATGTGTTCTCTCTTATATTCTCATATGCTTCCTCTCCTAAAATTGAGGAAAAGGGTAATCTTTCTCTGTGCCCATGTACTTTGTTTTATATTAGTTTTTGTTGCTAAAAATCACTTCCACTTCTGAGAAAATGGCTTCAGAATTTATACATTTCTTGCCTTTCTTAAAATTGAATATCAATTACTTTCTCTTAAAAGGTTTCAGAATCTATTAATGGGAAGCAGTCATCAACCTTTAATGGAATACTGTCATCCCTTAAATGCAGCTTTCAGTTTTCCGAGTTTTAATGAAAATGATCACGTAATCCATAACTTATCTCTACTATAAAATGCTGTAGACCAATAGTAAAATTACATATTAGCATAAAATTGATATTCAGATAAGATACATTGGATGAATCCTTGGCCAAAATGAAGATTGTGTGACTCCGCTCATTGTTTCCAAATCCACAACCATTTTGGGCTTAATTAACTCCTTACACAAGTTCTTTAGTGAGTGATTGACCTATTGATTAAGCAGTTGAATGAAGAGAATGCCAATAGCCTAATTTATTTATCTTAAGTAACAGGATACATCCATGACTCATAAATGTACAAACAAAGGACTTGCTTGTACAAAACAAGGACTCAGAAGATGTAGCTCTGGGGTTAATGATTTTATTTTCATCTATATCAACATTGTTGATAATGTAAGATGTTCTTAACAATGGGTCATGGACAAATGAACAAATAAAAGAGGACCTTTTATACTGGAAGGATGTGTATAACTTATGTAATTAGATAAGTTAGCCAAAAATGGTTGCAGATTTGGATACAGACAACTTATCAGGATAATAATGAAAAGAGCAAGAAATATGCACTGGCTACAGTTTAAAATTTTTAATCAGATGTGGTATCTTTCACTTCACTCTAAAATAGGGCTCAGAATTGTGGTTCAAAGACCACAAACCTGAATGTCTGAAGACGATAAAACAATGCTGACTTTACCCTCACAAATTGTTTTCATAAGACATTGATGGTGTTCACTCAGTGAATAGTTACTGAATACCCGTGGTGTGTCAGGAACTATAAAACAGGTTATTTAGGATGCGATGATGAACCACTCACTGAGAGTGATCTCGGAAACACAAAATGAAAATTAAGCAAAGGAAATCCAAGTTAGAGAACGATGCAGGTTACAGAGCTGAAGATGACGTAAACTTGGCAAAACAATGCTCAGGGTTATTGTGTCTCAGGTCTGGGGTCAGACAAACCTGGTCTTGAATCCCAGAGCACCTGTCTGGTAATAACTCCTTATTTATTTCATCAAAAAAATGGGTGCTCAAGTTTCTCTCTATGTATGTGCAATTGTCTATATCTCTTTTGGGTTCTCAGTTTTGCTTCATATATATTTCAGGCTGCATCATTAGATGCTTTCACATTTAGAATTGGCAAGCTCCTACTCCACATTTTTTGCCTTCTTAGTACCTTGAGAGTGCTTTGAACTTTGATCTGCTTTTTAGCAGCTTTCTGTTCAGATGCACAGCACTGTCTCCTCTGCGGCTGAAGAACCTGGCAATGTTTTGAGAACAAAGTTGGAGGGTAGTGTTTACTTCTCAGTACCTCCTTGCTCTTCAGGATTATGGCCCCTCAAGTGTTGGCTTCCTTGGCAGCTGTGAACCCAATATTTGTCTTTCCATCCATGTGGAATTCCTAAAAGCCCTGCTGGATTCTTATGATATTTAATTCAAAACACTCTGGAAACACATGCCTCAGAAACCCAAAAGCAACTTGGCAGATGCGTCGCCAAGCGGGGATGCCAGAAGAACAAGTGTGATCGCTAATTTCGGGCAACCTGAAACAGCATCAGAATTCTAGATCTACCTCATTGCATCAATCTAATAGGTTTTGTTAAAAAGCCATCTCTTTCTCTCATTCTTGAGCCTTCATGCCATATTCTACCATAAATTAAGAAGATGGGAAATATGTTATCTAGATAGTAAAAACCCAGGTCAGATAGATAGTGTTCTAGTGTGTGACTGAAAATTTTCCATTTAGTACCGTAAGTGATGAAGTTTAGGTGAACAAAGGGGCTTGGGAATGTTTACCCTGCACAGAATTAGGGGAGAGAGTAAAAGACGGAAATAGGAAAGAATTTACTCCAATCATTCCCTATTATCTGCTTTTAAAAAATTTCAAATTACCAACACACTGCTCTCCACTGCTGAATTATGATTTCTCTGTACGCACCTGCCTCTTTCTGTCACTAAATTATCTTTTTATTAGTTGTCAGGGAAGTGTTGACTTTTGTTTAACTCACCTCTTCCAAAATGCCCATGCTGCATGGAAACTCACCAAGAGAGGGGCATTTGTAAGACAAGGACCACCATCATGTCTCCCGGTATCATGTATTGTTCTGAGATATTTGGGGAGATAAATGGTTTTTAAAATACCGTTTGTCATGTGTAAGAGTGCGAATGACTCTGGGATGTTAGACAAAAAACCTGACTACGTTTGAGAAAGGACTCAAGTGCTTCTTCCAGTGGGAATGGCTTTATTTATTTATTTTCAGAGAGAGTCTCCCTCAAAATTAGTAGATTTCTGTGACTCATTCACTGTGCCTCAGGTTCCTATCTACACGACGAAGGTAATAGTAATACCTATTGCCTAGGATTGTTGGAAGTATTAAATGAGATAGTGCATGCAAAGCTCAGTGCTTGGCACACTCCTGACTGGCCTTTCTCTTTCGTGATCGTGTCAAGGTAAGAACAGCTTCAGAAATTTTGCACTTCTCATTCCCTCTGCTTGGAATTCTCCTCTTTTAGTCTTTGCACAGCTATTTCCAAGTTTTATGATTGTAACAGCACTTACAAGCATCTAAACTATTGTTTATGTATTAGTTTTCTTGTCTTCTCTCACTAGAATGCACCTGCCTGAGGGTGGGGACCGTATCTGTTTTGTTCACCTCAACAATTCCAGTATCTGCAAGAGTGCTGACACATAGGAGCTTCTCAAAAACAATTTGTGAATGAGTGAATGAGCAAGTGAATGAATAATTATTTTTATGAGGGTGGAGAATCTTTGTAGTCATGACGGTTCCAACAAGAGTAAAAATGAGAAGATTATATCGAATAGCATTTTTTGGAGTAATTTGTCTTCCTCTCCCACACACCTCTTGAGAGAGTCTCCTTCTAGTCTATATTCTTTGACTATTTTTTAGATAGGGTCTCACTCTGAAGCCCAGGCTGAGTGCGTGATATGATCACAACTCACTGCAGCCTTGACCTCCTGGACTCAAGCAATCCTCCCACTTCAGCCCCCGAGTAGCTAGGACTACTGGTGTGTGCCACTATGCCAGGCTAATTTTTTAAAATTTGTTTTGTAGAGACAGGGTCTGTCTATGTTGCCCAGGCCAGCCTTGAATTCCTAGACTTAAGCAATCCTCCCTCCTCGGCCTCCCAAGGTGTTGGGATTAGAGGCATGAGGCACTGGACCCAGCCTCTCCTACATTTGTGAAGTTTTGGCTAGTCTCCACTTTCTATATTAGTCCATAAGACATTGTCAAACCTTTTTTTAGATTAATAAACTATATTTTTAGAGCACGTTTAAGTTCACAGGAAAAAATAAATGGAAAGTACAGAGAATTTTCCTCTATCCCTTGTACCCACACATATGCAACCACCACGATTTCAACATCCCTCACCAGAGTGGGACATTTGATACAATCAATGAACCTACATCAACACATCATTATCACCCAAACTCCACGGTTTTGTTTTGTTTTTTCCACTAAGTGTTCACCCTGGCTCCCTAAGGGGGAGTTCATCAATTAAATTATCTTTACCTGGTTTTGGACTTACATGGTCAACTGTGAGAAGGGATAGGAGAGAACGCCTCAGTGGAAAACTAAGAAGGGGCTCTCATTCATGTGACTGGACATCATGAAGACTTGGAAAAGGGCTATTAGACACTGCAATTTTGTGCTTCCATTCCAAATTCTGGTTCCTAGAATTCAAAAACAAAGGCATTCTCTGGGTAGCAAGTTAGCTGCCTGGAAGAGCCACGTTGTTGCTCAATGAAAGAAAAGAAATTGCCCAAAATCCAAGGTGAGGTTTCAAGATAATACTATTTACAAATGGCACACGAAACCCGCAGAGATCATCAATTTAGGGCACCAAGTTTTATACTTTAATTATCAGCGGTTTATCTTACTGGTATGTGAGTAATATGCTTCTGCTTATTTTAATCTTCATCTCACATTGAAATCTGCCCAGTGATTCTAACAGGACTTCTCAGTAAATGAAGGGAAATAAGAAAAAGCTCTTCTGTCATCCCAAGTTTCCTTTGATCACTGTCTCACTTTCATCATATTGTTTGGCTCTACTCCCAGATTCATACCAGATTTGTGACAAATTGCTCAATACAAGGAGTCCCTCATTAATATCTAGGAACAGTGTGGAGTGTTGATGGTAGTTTCTAAACTTTCATGATCTAGGGGAATCCTGAACTCAGTCAGTCATTATAACTGAGGGAGAAAAATCACTGAGGTATATTCAAAGGGAATCTTACAAATAGTGTCTATATTTTATTAAATACTCTAATTGAATATTGCTTTTCTGTCAGAGACTTAGGTATGGAGAGTGCAGTGATTGTACATTAATATTATGAAAAGGCAATCATGGCAGGGTGGGTGAAACCATCCACTGTGATACTGTCTAATTAGGAGGATGAGAAACCCTGTGATGCAGTTTGGATTTACCCTCCAAATCTCATGGTGAGACGTAATCTGCAGTGTTGGAGGTGGGGTCTTGTGGGAGGTGTTTCCCTCTGGAGGGCGAATTCCTCATGAATGACTTGGACCATCTCCTTGGTGATGAGTGAGCTCTCACTCCGAGTTCATGAGAGATCTGTTCATTTAAAAATGTGTGGCACCACCCCCCGCATCTTCTCGTGTTCCTGCTTTCACCAGGTTTAGTGCCTGCTCCCACTTTACCTTCTGCCACGAGTAGAAGCTTGCTGAGGCCTCCCCAGAAGTAGATGTTGGTACTATGCTTCCTGTACAGTCTGTAGAACCATGAGCCAATTAAACCTCTTTTCTTGATAAATTACCCAGTCTCAGGTATTTATTTACAGCAATGCAAGAACAGCCTAATACAGAAAATTGCCACTGAAAAGTGGGGCATTGCTATAAAGATACCTAAAAATGTGGAAGTGACTTTGGAACTGGGTAATGGGCAGAGGTTGGAAGATTTTGGAGGTCTCAGGAGACAGGAAGATGGGAGAAAGTTTGGAATTTCTTAAAGACTGGTTAAATTGCTGTGACCAAAATGCTGATAGTGATATAGACCATGAAGTCCAGGCTGAACAGGTTTCAGATGGAAATAAGGAACCTATTGGGAACTGGCACAGAGGTCACACGTGTTATGCTTTAGCAAAGAACGTGGCTGTATTGTGTCCATACTGTAGCAATCTGTGGAATTTTGCACTAAAGATGCAGGGTATCTGGTGGAATAAATTTTTAAGCAGCAAAGCATTCAAGGTGTGGCCTGGCTGCTTCTAACAACCTACACTCAGATGCAAGAGCAAATCAATGACTTAAAGTTGGAACATATATTTACAGAAGAAGCAGAGTGTAAGAGTTTGGAAAATGTGCAGTATAGCCTTATGGCAGAGAAACAAAAAGCTTTTTCAGGAAAGGAATTCAAGCAGGTTATGGAGCAACCACTTGCTAGAGAAATGTGTATAACTAAAAGACACCCAAGTGCTAATAGTTAAGACTATCAGAAAAGGACTCCAAGGCATTTCAGAGAATTTTGTGGCAGCCTCTCCCATCTCAGGTCCAAAATCTTGGGAGGGAAGAATGGTTTCATGGGTCAGGCTCAGGGCTCTGCTACCCTGTGTAATCTCAAGACAGTTTTCCCCAACATCCCTGCCACTCCAGCTCCAGCCTCAGTTCAGTGGGGCTCAGCTACAGCTGGGGCTGCAGCTCCAGAATGTGCAAACCATAAGGTTTGGCAGCTTCCACATGGTGCTAGTCCTGTGGGTGCACAGAGTGCAGGAGTTGAGGATTGGCAGCCTTCACCTAGATTTCAGAGGATGTATGGAAAAGCCTGGATGGCGAGACCCAAGTCTTCTGCAGGAGCAGAGACCTCACAGAGAACTTCTACTAAAGCAGTGAGGAGAGGAAATGTGGTGTTGGAGCCTCCACACTGAGTCCCTAATGGAACCACTGCCTAGTGGAGCTGTGAGAAGGGGGCCACCATCCTCTCTATCCTGAAATGTAGATTCACTGGCAACTTGTAGCCTCACTATGAAAAAGGCACAGGGTTTTCATGGCTTTTTCACAGAGAAAAACTCCACAGAGGTGGAGGTTCCCAAGGCCGTGGAACACCACCTCTTGCATCAGTGTTCCCTAGATGTGGGACATGGAGTCAAAGGAGATTATTTCAGAGATTTAAGATTTAATCGCTGCCCTACTGGGTTTTAAATGTGCATGGGGCCTGTAGCCCTTTCTTTTGGCCAATTTCTCCCTTTTGGAATGGAAACGTTAACCAATGCCTATAACCTCAGGATATCTTGGAAATAACTAACTCCTTTTTTATTTTACAGGCTCATAGGTGAAAGGGATTTGGCTTGTCTCAGATGAGACTTTGGACTTTTAAGTTAATGCTGAAATGTATTAAGACTTTGGGGGACTGTTGGTAAGGCATAATTGTATTTTGCAATTTGAGAAGAACATGAGATTTGAGAGGGGCCAGGGGTGATATAGTTTAGATATTTGTCCCTGCCCAAATTTCATGTTGAATTGTAATCCCCAATACTGGAGGTGGGGTCTGATGGGAGACGTCTGGATCATGGGACTGGATCCTTCATGGCTTGGTGCTGTGTTCACATAGTGAGTGAGTGCTC